>NW_027484922.1:0-178799 GCF_050908995.1 Andrena cerasifolii
ATATAAATGAAAAAACTTCTCGGGGCGACGGGGCTCGAATCCAAGACCTCCGCGGTACGAGTCAGCCGCCTAACCAACTCCCCCAAACGCCGTCTCTGACATTAGTCTTTTCCGAATGGTACATATAGCGAAACCAACGGAGCGTCACATATGTGACACACACACACACACACACACACACACACACACACACACACACACACACACAACGTCGACGTATAATAATTTATTTTTATGAGAAATTTTATCAGAAATTGTTTCGAACGATGTCGGGAAAGATCGGCGTTTCTCGACACCGCGTCTTTAGAATACCATTGTAAAATAAAAAATTATTGTATTTATTAACTCGTTCTTATAAATAGCGGAATTATTGCATAAAAATAAAATAAAATTCTTTGCATATGTATAGAAATTATTATATTTATTAACTCGATCTAATAAAATAGTGGAATTATGTAAAATAAAATTGCTCACACATATAAGAATTATGCAGCGTCAACAAATCTTTAAAAATAGGCCGTGGGAGGAGGAACACGGGTAAATAAAATTGAGAAAATATATACGTTTAAGAAATATATATTGTTACAAATAAAAAAGAATATAATATAAAAAAAAGAATATAATATAAATAAAAGAATATATAAATATAAAAAAAGAATATATAAATATAAAAAAAAAGAATATAATATAAATAAAAGAATATATAAATATAAAAAAAGAATATATAAATATAAAAAAAGAATATATAAATATAAATATAAATATAAATATAAAAAAAGAATATATAAATATAAAAAGAATATAATATAAAAAAAAAGAATATAATATAAAAAAAAGAATATAATATAAAAAAAAGAATATAATATATAAATATAAATATAAAAAAGAATATAAAAAAGAATATAATATAAAAAAAGAATATAATATAAATAAAAGAATATATAAATATAAAAAAAGAATATATAAATATAAATATAAAAAAAAAATAATATATCTAATGTGGGGACCGCGGTGGTGATGGTGATGATGATGATGGTGATGGCGGAGATGGCGATCGCCGCTGCCGTATCGGCGGCCCCACCCGCCGATACGGCAGCCAGGGCTGCCGCAGCCTAGCCACCCTCGTGGGGCCCGCCGCATTCTCCTCAGCCTGCGCCGATGGCTCCCCCACCACCCGCGCATTCATCATGAAATAAAAATTCTAGAACACACAAAAAATTGATATTATATTTATACAAAACATATTAAATATATATATATAAAAAAAAATAATAATAAAAAAAATGCAAAGTATTACATACTTGCAGCGGGGGTGAAGGTGGTGGTGACGGCGACGGCTGAGGAGAGCCCCAATCTGGGGACCACACCCTCGGCGACGGGGGTGACGGTGGTGGCGATGGCGGTCCGGGGGGTGACGGTAGTGGCGATGGCGGTCCGGGAGGTGACGAGGGTGGTGAGTTCTGGAACATAGAAACCCGCGATATAATATTTATACAAACGTCTGATTTTAATCTCACTCGGTATCAATGGTTAAACGCGATAAATGTTAAAAAAATACTGTTAAGTACATACCTCAGGGTCACACTCCGGAGCAATCCTTAATAATCCCATTTTTATAAAAAATGTCGCAACGCAATATGTTTAGAACACCGTCGCGATTTGAATGCAACTGGTCTCGATGCATCTCCTGGCTCTCGCACGTCAAAACCCCCTCCTATGATGAAATCGAGAAATGCATAGCTTTGCAAAGTAGGATGCCTTTGTTCTTCACCATCTTCATCACAGGCCACCTGCATTTTCGCTGACCATCCTCCTCCATGTACTTATCTTCTTCTTCACTGACCGTCCTCTCCTTATTCACAAGCATCTTCTTTCCCTTCTTCTATGGGCACATCATTCGACTAGATCACACCACTTTCAACGTGAATCGAACGGGTATTGAACGGTTTTGAACACCTATCATACCACTCTGAACATCTATCGAATATGTATTGAACATGTATCAAACGTGAATCGCACCACTTTGATCGCATATCAACCGTATATTGAACCACTTTGAACACATAACGTACCACTTTGAACATCTATCGAACGGGTATCGAACATGTATCGAACCACTTTGAACGTGTATTGAACGTCTATCGTACCACTTTGAACATCTATCGAACGGGTATCGAACGTCTATCATACCACTTTGAACATCTATCGTACCACTCCGAACATCTATCGAACGTCTATCAGACCACTTGAACATCTATCGAACGTCTATCAGACCACTTGAACATCTATCAAACGTCTATCAGACCACTTGAACATCTATCGAACGTCTATCATACCGCGTTGATCATGAATCGTACTACTACTTGTACATAATTACAACTATCGTCTTAATCTAGCGTACATGCAGAAGGTTGGAGGTTGAGGAGGGTGAAGAAAAAACAGTTATGCATAAAAAATTGATTATATTTTATTTGTGTATTTCCCTCTGGCGTTTAGACCACCAGTTGAATATTTTAAATACATTTTGCATGGCACAGTGCTTTGCGTGTCTGCCACATCGCAGAGTATTAACTACGTTTAGCTTATTTAGGGATTTGATATCCTCGTAGTCAATGTCTAGCGTCTCGATGATCACGTCCGCTCTCGTATTTTCATCGAGGAAATCCATGAGCCAATCGCGTTTCTGCAGCCCTTTAACGTATACGACATGGGGTGTGTCATCTTCCTCGTCGATCGCATCGGCTACAGCTTTCATAATTAGCTGTTTATCCATACTGTACGGAACGTCTCCATCTTCCCAACGTAGTCCATGATGTTTTGCCACCAATCACCGGATGCTCGATTTGTCGGATTTTGTAAGAAGATATTGTGGCATCGATCTCCCAAAAATATAGTGCGAGAGAATTGTTCCCTTTCGTAGGATAGCCACTTCCTTCGCGACAAATCTTCCATCGACGATGAACCCTTGCAGGTCAACGAATGTTGGTACGACCATTATCGATACAATTTAGAGGTCCGTTCGCTTCCAAGACAGACTGGAGAATGCAGTCTTTCTCGTAAAGCATCTCAATTTTCACGATGAAATTTTGTACGAATTTGGTACAGGAGAGGGCGGGCAAGTAGCGCAGTAATTTAATTGATTTTGCGCACCACATTTGTCAGCGGATTGTATTCAACCACCCGATCGTGCAGAATCAAACAGTAGGCCGTAGTATTTGCAGGTACGTTTTCTTTACAATCAAATTCTATGCGCACGTCCACGGTGCTATTCTTGATCGACTCATTTTGTCGCGAGCAATCAATCACCACGAGGGGGCCAAATTGCAAAAATTGGGCTACGGTGAATAATGCCTCGTTGCAACTATGTCCGTAATACGATTTACGAAAATGCGTATACATGTTAAATAAGATGGCGTGCCTATTCTTGTCAAAGTCCAAGTTCATGTCATCGTACGGGTAAAATTCCGAGTTGAGAAAAAGTTTTACATTGGTCAATTTGCAGTGGTCAAATCGAGTAACATCTTCAGTCATCACATTCTTTCGAGCAGTCTGTAGAGCAAAGATAATGTATCGCGGCTTCTCCAACTGTGCAGCTGCCTTCACGGCCCACGAATGCTTGGTCGTGCTCTGTAAGAGAGGATACTCGTACAGATCCCACGAGCGAAAACTAATGCTCAGGTTTTGTCCACTTTCCAAAGCATGTAGCAACGACAGCTTATTAACGTCGTTCAGCGTCACGTGAGGCATCCGCCATTGCACTTTAAGTAATTCAATTTCTGGTTCCAACGTCGGCGATCCTATTAGAGAATTGTTATCGTTGCGCGATCGTATTAAAATCAATTCGTGACGCGCATTAATAACCATGCGTTTGTAGTCCTCGCAAAATCCCATCAAATATTTGAGCGGGATGCAAAAATTGAAATGATTTTTCACTATTAGCTCATCGTGCCGTTTCAAGCCCCATCCCGCATTCTCCATATTTTTGTCTTCATCAGATGTCATCGATACATAGTTTTTAAGCGTGCTAGTTATTCCAACGTTTCTGTTGCGATCAATCTCCACACCATTCAGTTCATATCGAATCTCATCAAATATGAATGCCATGCAATTATTTCCCAAAATCACCGGTGATACATCATTCGGCTTATTTAACGTCAATTTCCCCTCCAGGTAGAGGAAACTTTCACACGGTAATGTGTATAAATCCTGTTGCTGTATAGGTATTCTTATCTCATCGCTGTATCCAAACGTCGTGTTGACGTAAGGGTTGTATGTGTGAATCGCAAGCTTGACGATGCGATCATCAAACGTCGGCTTCGCGCTAATGCTTAGAATGTCAGTCATTTTTCAACTTAATTGCGTACAATGAATCCCAGCGATTTCAAAAATGCAATGTTCGCAGCACTGAACCTCTTCTTTTTAGCGTAATCAGAGCTGTTGCAGTTGCAGTTGTTGTTGTTGTTGTTGTTGTTGTTGTTGTTGCTGCTGCAAACAATTTCGTTTGGAAGAAACGTGTTTCTGGAGTCGTTCAACACAAGCATCTCATACGACTGCACCACATGTATTATCATCGACGTCGTCGTACGTGCAGTCTGATGGTAATCTCTTCACCTCGAAAATCAAGCAACCGCCCGTCTTGATCCACAACACGTATCGTTAGATCCGAAATGACCTGTGCGGTGATTGGAAGGTAAATGATCTGCGCGGGCGTTTCCGATATCTTATATCCCGGCGGTACTCTGGGAGAAAATTCATGTATGGTATGTACGCGCTTCCCATTGCTGTACGCGCCAGCGGTCACGCTACATTCTACGCGAATAATGTTCACATTCATGATATTAATCGGATCGTCCGATTCGTGCCACTGTTCCGGTTCTAATACGCGATTCGTCGAGAATCCCAGTAACGATCCAATGTTATTGGGCTTCGTAAAGTCTACAATGAACGAGCAGTACAGCTCACTTTTCATGGTGTTGTTGTTGGGACGCAACACTATAGGATACTCATCGCTGTCGCTACCATCGTTGGCATTGGTGCCATCGAGTTTTTGAGGATATCGCTCGAGTAATCGCTGTTTCAAATACTTGGCAATGGCGTCTAATTCGTATGAACCGTGAGGAATCGTAATGTATTCAAGGCTGGTGCCGACGCTGCTATTGGTCTCATAGTTTGTGGTGAAGTAGAATTTATCGTTGCTGGAGTCGATGTTGGGTATTGTATGGTAAGTTTCAAGGGTTGTTAGACCAAGCTCGTAATCATCGTCGCTCAAATCTATGGGTGGAAAGTAGCTCACCGCGAGGGTGCTACTCTTGCCGGTTAGAGTGAATGTTAACGACATATTCCAAGCTGTACGACTGGACTCGTACTGAATCAAAGTGGTGAGAAGTCAATCCTTAAATTTGCAACCAATCGTTTGTAGAAAGCGTAGACATAGTTGACCACAATTGCTCTGATTGTACTCCTGATAAGGCGCGTGATTGTATTCGATTTTCACGACATCTTTATCCAGATATTGTACCAATTCCTTAGGCGGTCGAAGATTGCCAAAGCTGTCGAAGTATACAGCTCGACGCCCCCTCTTCGCATACGCCACCCAATGAGTCCCCGGTCCCTCGACATTATCCAAATTCACGATACCGCTCTCGTTTCGGCGTACTCCTCCAACAGGTAGTGCATTGCGCATAAAAACACCTCTAAAAAATGGAATACGCATACGTTTTGCCAACTCCCCCAATTGCGCATCTGTAGTTACGCCCTCGGGCATTTTTATTGCCTTTCGGCGTTTTTTTTTTTTGTTTCGATATTCCCTGTCCGCGCTTGTATGGTGCGAGATAAAGTCCGCGACCTTCCATGGTGCGATTATGACGCTGCATTTCCTGCAGCTGATGTTGCGCCGCCTTATTATCGTTTACCGCCTTGGCGATCCCCGCTGCTCCACCGGCTAATGATCCGAGAACACCTAGCAGCGGGAGAAGTGGTAATATGCCACCTCGTTTTGCCACCGGAAGTATCCGCTTTTGCGATGCTCTCCTTACAGTCCTTTTGCGGGGTTTTGTTTTCATCCCCATTCCGATTTTCGTCTTAGCTTTCATAGCTGCCCAAACAGCTGTAGCAGCACCTCTTTCACCCAGAGTCGAGTCTCGCGCAACGATGCGTTTTCGCGCTTTGTCAGCGAGAACCTTATCTGCCGTGTGCCTTTCACCGAGGTCGTTGCTACGCGAATATGCAATATCGTGTTCGCGACACGCTGCGTCCAACGGATTGATGCCTCGATCGTCTCTAGCCAATCGTTTTGCCAGATGAGTTCCTGGACCACAAAACTGATATCCCGGAATATGTAATTCGATAGGTAACGCGTTTATCGCCCGATTTAACAGACCACAACCTTTCTTTACTCTCTTCGACGACATTCGCTGCAGTTTTTAATCAATGGTGCTGGACCGTCGATATGCGTTCGCTGCCAAGGGCGATTATAATGTTCCAAGCATCGACGATACTGCTGAACCTCAGAATCGACTTTTATATGCTCGGGGAGTCTGTCCCACAACTGATCGATGTGTCTGCCAAACTCTCGCAGTAGAATAATTTTTGATATATATTTCAACTGCTCAGCGGTTTGGTCTCGAATATCACAATTATCCGACAGGATCAGAAGCATTTTGAATAATGAGCTGTTTTGCTTCGGCGCGAGCCTATAAATAGAGCGCACCGCAGCTTCGACGTATCAAAATCATTTTTCGCAGTTCACGGAGAGGATGCGATTCGTGCGACAACCTGTGGCGATACGCGTGACTAATTTTGATGATAAATCGCAAATGATGTCTCCGAAAACGAGACGCAGACACGGTAGCATGCTACCAAACACTATACGCTGCCTCATTTGTGGTCCATCAAATTGTGGAAAGACCAACGTGCTGGTCAGCTTGTTGGAAAGTCCTCACGGCGTGTGCTTCGAGAACCTGTACGTGTATTCCAAGTCGTTGCAACAGCCAAAATATAAGTATTTGGAGAATTTATTGACTGCGATAGATGAAATTGGCTACTTTACATTTTCAAATAATAGTGACGTCATCCCACCGAGCGAATCGCTTCCGAATTCCATTTTTATCTTTGATGACGTGGCATGCGACAAGCAAGATACGATAAGGGAATACTTTGCAATGGGACGCCACTCGAACGTCGACTGCTTCTATCTCTGTCAGACGTATGCAAAGATTCCCAAACATCTTATACGCGACAATGCGAATCTGTTGATACTGTTTAAGCAGGATGGTACCAACTTGAAACATGTGTACAACGATCATGTAAACACTGATATGTCTTACGAGGATTTCTGCGCTTTGTGTCGTAATTGTTGGCAGCGGGAGTATGGTTTCATGGTGATAGATAAAGATAGCGCGATGTCCAATGGGCGTTATAGAAAGGGATTTAACGAGTTTGCGCTACCGTGAGATGCTCAATCGTCGTCAACACATCGGTGGGAAAGCAACGTCTGCGATACAATGATGATTAGTAGTCAGGAGATTAAGCATCGCGAGAGAATAGCGATGGAAATTGCAAAAACCAGCGAATCCATTCGCAGGAAACATCAGTCTTTGAAGACTGACAAGATGGATGAAGATATCGCACTGGAAAAATACTTTAAACCTATTACCGAGCCCTTAAAACATATTGTGGAAAATACTGCTGAGACAGAAGCTGACATATCACCTGCGACGAGTATGAGTATTGAAACATTAACGCCTAAAACAAAAATCCGGCCGACATGGAACGCATCGCGTAAAAGAAATAGTAAACAGTCATACATGTCATTGGAAAATTCGCTCGTAACCTCCACACCAGTTCAGTCGAAGCGGAAACGGTTGAATGTCGCATCAAACGATTCCACGGTTCCTCCTGCGTCAATAAATACATTTCCCGATGTACAGTCGCTCACAACCAATGATGACGAAGACGTGTATGAAACTTCTACCGATGAGTCGCTTGCAGCATCTATTAGAGAGCAACTCCAAACATCCGAGGGGCAAGAAACGTTTCGCAACCATTTCGGTCCGTTGGGACAAAAATACATGAGCGCAATCCTAAGTGGAGATAGGGATACGACCATAGATTATGTGTACGGTGTATACTTTGGTGGTAGTGGAATGATGCTGGGGGATAAGGTTTTCGATATGGACAAGGATGATAATATAATCATAGACGGTGTAAGATATGGAGGAACGCCTGGTTTGTATGAACTGATTTTCAAGAGAATTCCCGATGATGCTATATACACAGATGCTGATAAACAAAAATACAAAAGTATACTGCTGATGACGAATGCTCACAGACGTGGTCATAACGCACAAAACCCCATATTGGGTAACAAGGGATACAAGTACAAACATGTAATTGCGCCACTACTACCCCGTGTATTGACCAGTAAAGCGGGGAAAGGTCTAAGGACATCGCGAGTCATGGTGGTAAACGATAACAAGATCGATTATGTGCACTGGGATGATCCCAACGAGCTGGTGGATCGATTGCGTTTGCTGGAAGCGTCGCGTCAGGCGGGTAACAACTCGCACGACAACGAAATTCTATCGATTATCGAGGAACTCCGCGAGGCAGGCCTCATTATAAATTAAACCGCACGCCGATGATGTGCACTGTATGCGTCGAGATGCCGATCAACAAATTTGGGGTATCGCTCGAGAAGAGTGGAGCAGCTACAATGGACTATTACAAATGGAGCGGCATGCTTCGAAATTATATGCGTGATAACGCTCTTTGCGTGACCGGTGCCGACTTTGATGCAAAATCGCGCAAGATACGACGCGTAGCTCAGCCGGTGGCTGACACAGATGCCGTTAATAAACTATATGTGAAAAAGAGCATTAAACTTTTGAGAGAGCAGCAGGAAGAATTAGAGATGAAGCTGGTCGCGTTTCAGAGAGATATGCTGACGTTGCAAAACAGCGTTCAAAAGATATCGCAAGCATTGAATCCTATCCCGCAGCAACAATGCGAAGGAGAATCATGCGAGACGGTTGAACTTGTCCAGAATTTCCTTGGGGCGGTGGAGAGCACATAATGCACGTACACGATAATTATCGCATCATTCGTGGCAAAGATACATCTGCGATCAAACATGCAGCCATTATCGAAATCCATGAGTGAAGAAAACTATGGCCACAAGAAGCTACAACTTGTGGAGGAATTGCACGCTCCAGCTCGAAGACATTTTCCTCGGAGGCGCGTCATAGTGCGTGGATACGACGATCTGTGGCAAGCTGACATTGTAGAAATGCGTCCATACTCGCGATTCAACCAGGGTCACCACTACATACTCACCGTCATCGATGTGTTGAGCAAGTATGCATGGGCGTTGCCGCTCAAGACTAAAAGTGGCGCTGAGGTGACTAAAGCGTTTGCAAAAATATTTAGAGATCGATATCCGAAAAATTTGCAAACCGATCAAGGAAAAGAATTTTACAACACCGATGTACAGAAACTCTTGAAGAAGCATGACATTAATCATTATTCAACGTATTCGGTGATGAAGGCCTCCGTCGTAGAACGTTTCAATCGAACTTTGAAGAACAATACGTGGAAACTGTTTACGCTCAATGGAACCTATAGATGGATCGATTCGCTACTGCGTCTACTTGCAGAGTATAACGCGCGAAAACATAGAACCATCGGAATGCGTCCTTGCGATGTTACCCCTGCGATCGCCGACAAGCTGCTAGCCACAGTATACAGCAACCTAAAGATCGCTGCTCCAGCGAGATTCGAGTTGGGCGAGTTTGTGCGCGTGAGCAAATTTAAAAACATCTTCGATAAAGGCTATACGCCGAATTGGACAACGGAGGTGTTCGAGATAGCCAAAGTACAGACAACTAATCCCGCGACGTATCTGCTCGTCGATTCCTGTGGAAAACCCGTTGCCGGAGGATTCTATGAACACGAGCTGCAACGCGTCACCGATCCTGATGTGTATCTAGTGGAAAAAGTGCTGCGTAGAAAGCGGGATAAGGTATACGTCAAGTGGTTGGGGTTTGATAAATAACACAATTCTTGAATAAATAAACATAATGTATTGTAAAATAATAATAATAATAATAATACATGGTTCAATAAATACAATGTTATACATATGTGAACAATTTATTTAACATTTTGCTGCCAGCGCCGTCGAAAATATCATTCAAAGGCAAATGCCAGCAGTTCGCAATCAACAAGAGATTTATTATCGAAATATTCACTATCACGTATAGCTTTAACAGCGCAGCACGAGTCTAAAGTTTCCTCGACGACATCGCACCGCTATAACACGCTCGCAAATTTGAAAACTTCGTCTCAACATGATGTGTAGTTTCATCAAGTTCAAATTTCTTTTTTATAATATTTTTATAATGGAATTTTACAACGGAATTTTATAATGTCCCCAGGGCAGAGTGTCGGTCGAATCGGGTACGATATACCGCTTGTCGTCGTATGGATTTAGAGCGATTTTGGATTCTGAAATGGTGTACACTTTATGCAATTTAGACCGTATGCATGATTGTCTGCGAACCATTTCGATCTCCTTTTGCAAACACTGCGCGTAGTCGTCGAAAGTTATCGTTCTGGCTATGACGTTGGTCTTGACGCCTTTCGCTTTTTTCGTATCTTTTTTACCGTCTACGCGAAGTGCATACATTTTCGCTCTAAGACCTACGAATTCGGTCATTATCATCCCATTATTTTCGTCCTTCATCAGCCCCGGAACCTTCTTATTTAAACGCGGAATATTATATGTATTGTCAGTAGGATAATCGCTTGTGTCGAATCTATCGATATTGCGTTTCACGGACTCGTAGATATCATCGCATCGAATGTGATAGATGAAGCTATCAGTGTCTGTGTATAGAATTTTACATTTTTGACCATATAGTGGAGACATGTACTCGTGATGAAATTCGTACAAACAAATTTTTGATATGTCTAGAATGCACATACCCACATATATCGGTTTGTTGAATTTCACCTCGAGTTTTCGCAATTCAACAGCTATTAAATTTTCCGAAAAAACACTTCTGCTGTGGAAATTCGGTTTCGCGATCATTGCCTCCGCACCATATCGCCCTTCCCAATGTGTTAAAAGTTTTACGTCCACCTGATTTCGCACATTTTCCATAGTTTTACCGAATACTGCGTTGTTCATCAATTTGTACAAATTTTTTTCAAAGTCGTTTGTCGCGCATGTTCTAAACCGTGTATTGAGTTCGATGTAATCGCGGAGCCAGGGAGATTGAGCGAATTGAAGCGCGCGGTGTATCTTTGTAATACGAAGACCGTGACTCGTGCACTGCTGCAGGTTGCGATAATGGATAACGTAACGCTGCTTATCGTATACCGTCGCGAGTAACTTGTCCTGTCTGCTGCCAGGTGGTTTGGCACGCGTCGGGCAGAACGGTAGATCGGCGTGAGCGTCGTGCAGACGTTGCGGATATTCCAGATCTACCTCGAGAATGTATCCCGTGGGCGAATCGACAGCGATCGAAGACACGTCAAAATTTGCGACATCTTCGACCCATTGAAATTTGGCGTATGGTAGGGGCTGACACATTGCCCATCCGTACAAGTTGTTCACGTCAAAGTACATCAAGTACGATGACTGTTCCGATGGGTTGTAAGATGACATGTACTTGTTATTGGCGTGTGCGTATCTTCCGGAACATTGGCTTAAACCGCCACGTATACCGCGTTCGATAAACATGACCATATCAATGTCTGTGAGCAATTCGAATGTAATTTTGGTATGTTTTAGCATGGCATCCCACGTAAAGCAAGGTAAAGTATAATAATGCGCTGAATCTAATCCGTAACTCTTGATACAACTTTCGCGAAAATTTTCAAAAATATCTGCCAATAACAAGACATCTGTTTTCAAATACAAGTCGCTGTATTCGCCCAAAGTTCTAATCCTGAAACGCTGCCAGACAATCTCGGCGTGCGCGTAATCGCTCTTGGATACAGTCTCACCCGTTAACGAACTGTAGAATGACTCGCGCGGTGGTAAGCATGGATCCTGCAGCTTGTTCGCGCAATCAAGGTATTCGTATGGAAATACACCCTTTCGCGTCAATAAATTGAAATCTTCGATGGATAATGTTTCAAATTCGGATCGTAAAATTTTTAATTTATCCGCGCTAAGAAAAGATGCTAATTTGTTGAGACTGGTATTGAGAAATTTGTATGAATCGATGAATCGCAATTTAATACATTTTCGCGAGTCTGAGTCAGCCGTATCTTCAACATTTTTTGTGAATGAAATGTACTTTTCTTTCGTTATGGGTAATACGTCAATGCTGCCTTCGAAAGCCGTAGCTATTTCCTCGATAATGAAATGCGAATCCTAGCCGGATAAATTATGGAAAACTATGGGGATGTAAAACGCATTTTTATAATTTAAATTGCACTCCGAATGTGCTGGGCCTCTAAAGCGTCCGGATAGATGGCAATGATCGCGAACTCGTACATCTTCAGCCTTGAATGGTTCTTCGCAAATATGACAGTGTGTTGCATCGCGAAATGTCGTCCATTGTTCGGGAGTTAAATCAAGCATGGGAACATTGCTGGTCAGAATGGGTTTGGCGAAGTTTGCAAAATTTTCCAGTTCGTTGACGAACCATGAAACACAATCCGCGTCGCGGCGACATCGATACGTCGACAGTGATGTATCGTACGAGCAATGCATATAATATGCAATGCTGTGCACTTTATGGTGTTGATACGCGCGCAATTTACTATCCATTTCACCCATTCGGTGATTGTCCTCTGTTTTTTCAATGATGCACTCAAGATCGGCGTACACCACGAAGGGGAGCCGCTCCTTCATACAGTGGTTGCTGAATTTGAGCAGATTGTTTCCTACGCTGGGCAACAGGATGGCGCAATCATTCATTTGCCCGCAGTCCAGCGAATGGGCCTCCAACTTCTCGGCAGATCCAAAGTAGTGCATGCATCTGCAAAAAAAATCAAAATTTTTTTTTATTTAATTTTTTTTCAACGATATTTTTCAACGCTTCATAAGTTTATGTACATACCGATCGCAGATGAATTTTTTTTCTCTATGCCTGCTCAACTGCATGCTCACCAGTCGGGATAAGTCCTTGATCAGCACAAAGTGCCCTACATCACCGTGCTCATGATTCGGCGTGTAGAGCAGATTGACGTGTCGATCCCTCTTTTGGCTGGTGAGACGCAGCGGAAAGACCGTCGATCCTTTCTCCATCCCGAAGGTGTACACGTTGACGGAGATGCCGTTCTGCCGCTCAAACTTCCCAAGCTGCTCTAGGGACATTGGGAACTCAATGTCTTGAGTAGTAAGACAAGGGGGATTCTAATTCAAATTTGAGTTTCAAGGTCATGATCATGACCTTGAAACTCAAATTTGAAAATTTGTTTTTTTGTCGGCGGGCTGGCGGCGGATGACGTCATAGAGATGGCGGAGTGGTGGGGGGGGGGTATCATCGAGGAGGAGGAGGAGGAACCGCGGGGTGACGGTGCGGGGGTATCATCGAGGAGGAGGAGGAGGAGGAACCGCGGGGTGACGGTGCGCTACTCTGGAGCGTGGCACAGACTGTCGGTAAGGAAGGAAATATTAATTTTATGATATTAATATAAATGAAAAAACTTCTCGGGGCGACGGGGCTCGAACCCAAGACCTCCGCGGTACGAGTCAGCCGCCTAACCAACTCCCCCAAACGCCGTCTCTGACATTAGTCTTTTCCGAATGGTACATATAGCGAAACCAACGGAGCGTCACATATGTGGCACACACACACACACACACACACACACACACACACACACACACACACACACACAACGTCGGCGTATAATAATTTATTTTTATGAGAAATTTTATCAGAAATTGTTTCGGACGATGTCGGGAAAGATCGGCGTTTCTCGACACCGCGTCTTCGAGGGAAAGAGACGGAGCATTACTTTAAAGTCAAAATTCTAGGAGGGAAAGAGACACCACTACATAGGGGATAGAATCGCATGCATTCTAAAGCTAACAGTATTTCAAAGCGTTCCGATTTAACGTCGCTGCGTATCGCGCGATCTCGCGTAATTCGACTCCTCTGGAGCAGCCGTGCAGGGTGATGTCACTTGGCGGCGCGAAGAATGAAATGTAACACAGAAACGCGGAATCTTAAAATTAGATGGCGGGGAGGATGATGGGTGAATGCAATGGAGAAATAATATAGGTTTAAGATATATATTGTTACAAATCATAAAAGAATATAATTTAACATTTTTTACTACGAGCATCATGCACAATATGATTGATTGCACATGCTAACAATTCACAATCAATCAATGAATGCTGTTCGAAGTGTTCGCTTTCAGAAATTAATTTTACATAATCTGTTGGCGCGGTAGCGCTACGTAGAACGTCTACGAAAGTGGCATATTTACTGCTTACAGAGTACATATTTTCAGTTAGCCACGTATACATATGTTCAATGCAATGATTGTACGCGAATAATTTACACATCGTGGCTTCAGTCATATATATGACAACGCGATTATCGGTGATTTTAATAAGTTGATCATCATGCATACGCGTGAACTCTAGTCGTAAATGATCAATTATAATGTGAGTTTGGGGCGATGTTGCGTTGTTGCGTAATCGTTGGAGTATGTCCACCTCGTTTTGTAGCAGGAGCTTCCACGTAGACATTGAAAAGCTTAACTCGCTGCCTTTATTGTCGGCTATGGCGATCTCAACGTGACACAAATCCATACCAATGCGAATTCCTATAGTTAGACGTTTATAAGCTGTTGCAGTCAGTGGATAATCACGCCCCTTTTTTCCCAACGCAGAGAAATAATAATTATTGAAACGGCGAATCTTAAAAATTAGGCCGTGGGAGGAGGAACACGGGTAAATAAAATTGAGAAATAATATATGTTTAAGAAATATATATATTGTTACAAATAATAATATGAAAGAATAATATGAAGGAATAATATAGAATATAAAAAATATAATTAAAATTTATTTGGCTTAATTATCCCACTCGATCACATCATCAGCAAATAGATTAGTTAATGGTAAATCCATAGGAACTTGCACAGGGTCAGTTTGAACTGCAACAACACTAGCCCGAAGCCCCGATACTTTATTCCTATACGTATCAAAATCAATATTTTCCGCTTTGACGTTTCGCCAAACCACACTCTTTGGATGATACTCATGATTATTCCGAGATATAGTTATTTGTACATTATCATCATCATCGAAATCGCGTAAAAACGTTTGTTGTTCATATCGATGCATCCAATATTCCTCATCATCCTCGAAGTAGTCGTGTATTGGATTATCGCATTTTTTAAAAACTTTTAAAAAAATCTCGCCATCCTGATTAGCTTCCGCCTCATAAAGTTCTGCACATCGAATTTCTTCGGTTTGAACCGCAACATTTCGACAGGCCACATACATTTTCGGGCTGGATGAATGGATAACTGCCGCAGCAGCGGTGATCGTAGCGGTAGCCGGACGTTTCAAATTCATGGGCAATGACATAATCTGAAACCGAGTTTTCTTATAATTCTCAAAGTTACTAACACAACGATTCACTAAAATATGATAATGGAAACTTACGGTATTAATCGATTGCATTTCCATGCGTTGAACGATTGATAATATCCTTCAAAAGCAATCTTCTTCAAAGCAATTTCACGTAACACAAAAAATGCAAAAAGTGTTTCAAAGAACTGTCAAAGAGACTGCACGTTGACCACGATTTGAAGACAACTGGTCTCGCTGCATCTCCAAGCTGCCACATGTGGGCCCATGCCTAAAGTTGCATAGCTTTGCAAAGTAGGATGCCTTTGTTCTTCGCCATCTTCATCACAGACCACCTGCATTTTCGCTGACCATCCTCACCTTCTATACATATTCGAATTATTCACTGACCATCCTCAGAGTGCACTTATCATATCCTTCGAATTCTTCTCCCTTCTTCTTTGGACACATCATTCGATTAGGTCACACCACTTTTGATCGCGTATCGAACGTGTATTGGACGTCTATTGAACCACTTTCAACGCCTAACGTACCACTTTCAACGTCTATCGTACCACTTTCAACGTCATTCGTACCACTCTAAACGTGTATCAAACGTGTATTGGACCACTTTCAACGTCTATCGTACCACTCTGAACATGTATCGAACGGCTTTGAATGGATATCCAACGGGTTTTGAACGGTTTTGAACGGCTTTCAACGTGAATCGAACGGGTACTGAACGGCTTTCAACATGTGCCGAACGGGTATCAAACGGGTCCTGAACGGGTATTGAACGGTTCTGAACGGCTTTCAACGTGTACCGAACGGGTATCGAACGGGTATTGAACTGGTATCGAACGGGTTTTGAACGGCTTTCAACGTGAATCGAACGGGTACTGAACGGTTTTCAACGTGAATCGAACGGACGTCTATCAAACGTGTATTGGACCACTTTCAACGTCTATCGTACCACTTTCAACGCCTAACGTACCACTCTGAATGTCTATCAAACGTCTATTGTACCACTTTCAACATCTATCGTACCACTTTCAACGCCTAACGTACCACTCTGAACGTGTATCGAACGTCTATCGTACCACTTTCAACGCCTAACGTACCACTCTGAACGTCTATCAAACGTCTATCGTACCGCTTTCAACGCCTAACGTACCACTCTGAACATCTATCAAACGTCTATCATACGTGTATGGTTACCGCTTTGATCATGAATCGTACTACTTCTACATAATAATTACAACTATCTTCTTAATCTAGCGTGCATGCAGGAGGTTGGTGGTTGAGGAGGGTGAAGCAAAACAGTTATGCATTAAAAATTTATTATATTTTATTTGTGTATTTCCCTCTGGCGTTTAGACCACCAGTTGAATATTTTTAAATACATTTTGCATGGCACAGTGCTTTGCGTATCAGCCTCATCGCAGAGTATTAACTACATTTAGCTTATTTAGGGATTTGATATCCTCGTAGTCAATGTCCAGCGTCTCGATGATCACGTCCACTCTCGTATTTTCATCGAGGAAATCCACGAGCCACTCGCAGCAATTCCTATTTCAATTGCTCTGCAAATTATGCCATACTATACTATTCTTTGTTATATTATATTAAACTACTTTGATTTATATTTTATTTATTTACATTCTACTTAACCTTAAGAAGGCGACAGGTTCTCAAAACAGTTGACAAACATCATTTGCAATTTAAATTTACGGAACTTAAGAATTCTAATGAAAATAATAAAAATCGTTTTTTCTATTTCTTGGAATATCATCAAATATTTTACATTAGTTTCCACTTTGCTTACATCTTAAAATTTCAGTACTTGTCGTATGGCAAGGAAAGTATTCCTTTTATATAAAATGCAGTTAAAAATACGGTGTATTATTTACATAACAAGTTTCTTGTTTATAAATTATACTTTACACGTCGTCGCAACATTTAAAAGCAACGGAGATTTACTTTCTGAACTTATTTGTAAAGTGCTCCCTGCATTTTATCACAGACATGATTGTGAAATTAATTCATCGTGCACGCGTTGTCGTAGAGTTTACGGCGTAGACACAAAATAATACCAATAATCATCATGTATTTAAGTCTCTTTGAATTTCTACGAACGTTTTACCTTTCGTCTCTGGCGTAATGCGAAACAGAATTAGTGTGCAAGCTGCAACGACTACAGAGTACGCTAAAAATGGTAGTGAGTGACCATAGTTCAAATTTATAGCTACCCATATGTAAAGTTTGGTCGCTATAGTACCTAACACCCCACCAATTACACCTACGAGACACGTGCCCATCGCTTTGACCTCGGTAGCAGAGATTTCTGACATTAGGATGATCTGTAAAGAGACCAATCCGCAATTGAAAGTGAAAATCAATATTATGGAAGCTAGAAGTAGTGCCCAAGTGTACATCTGTACGTTCAAATTCAAGTATTCCTCCGCGTAAAAGAAAACACCAATCATGAGATCACAAATAGCTGCTGTAATACCCGACGCGAGAATAAATGGCTTACGGCCAAGTTTGTCGACCAAAAATGTAGTTAGAAAGGAGGAGACCACTTGCGTTACACCGATAACAATATTCATCGAATAGTCAGACATCAAATTGCTGGTTGATTTGAAGATGAGCTGACCGTATATGAGAATTGTAAAGAAACCACCGAAATTGTGCATCACGGTAAACAGCAGTATAATAATGAGGGCACGTAAATTTCCACGCGATGCAAACATGTCCTTCAGAGTTCCACTCTTTACCACGTCTTTCTCTGTTTTCGATAGGGAGTCAACCATCGTTTGCAATTCTTCAGAAACGTCGGCTTTCCCTCTTAGTTTTTCCAAAACGTCTTCCGCTTCGTCCACTCTATTTCTCATTATCAGGAAGTACGGTGACTCGGGCATAAAACAACAGGCGATTGCGAAAGCAATGTTGACGACCAAGAAAATTCCAGCCATCAGAGATAACGAGAGATGCGGGGCAACTATGAACGTCACAAGAATGCCGGTATTGTATATAATGCCTACCAAAGATGATGCAGCACCACGTGTCGCTGGTGACGATATCTCGCCTATGTACATTGGGAGAAAGCAAATAAATATTCCTAATGCTAGCCCTGCCAGAAGTCTTGCCGCGTACAATTCCTATAAAAAAAAACAAGCGTATGAATTAGCGATTGTAGCTGATAAGGAAATTTGGATAAATGAAAGTAATTTATCGAATTGAAATTTAGTTAAAAATTTATATGGTAACTGTAAAAGTAAACTACTATTTGTAAAATACAATTTTTAGTCTATGGTAAACAAAACATATGGGTCATTCCACGCCAAATTGACCACTTTTTTCCCTTGATATCTGGAAATTTGTTTTAAACGGAATATGATGTAGTCCTCGTTAAGTTATGGGGGATTTAAGTCATTGTTTTGCCGATTTCGAATTTGTTTAAAAATTACAAGGTTTTGAATTTTTCGATTTTTGATTTTGAAGATGACATGACTGTTTTCAGCACAAATCTGATGAAGATTACTGTTTTCAACATGCAACAGTTTCGACCGCTTTCTTACTTGCTACCCTTAACGCCGTCATTCGAAATGATCATATTATCCTCTCCTGTTGAAAGGAGCCCACAACTGACTACGACGTTGAATATGAGCGGTAACACCTAAATGATGCAGTACCACGCCATGTAGCCTTATTTTATAGAGAACACTTCAGCGAATATGGTAGTATTTTAGGGGTATTTTAAAAATCGTGTCTACGAGCCGAAATTTGCAAAATAAAACTTTGTTTATAATTCTCATTATTGTGAAAATGATTTTTCAACCTGAAAAAAATTATTCAAGAAGGTCGATTCTTCTCGATTAAAATAAAAAGGAATCGAGTAAATACGATAAATAGTTCCCCAGATAAAAAATCATCTGTAGGGTGACCTGTCCAGTGAATGAACGTTGTTCATGTAATACGAAAAATTAACGCCTATTTTTCTTTTTATTTTCTTTTTACTCATAACTTATACGGCGTTAATTCCGTTTATTCAATATTTGTCCTCACTGCCGTTCATTCATTGGCAAAAGTGTACATTTCTTACGTTACCATTGAATGAACAGCTTACCCGGTCTTTTTTTCTTTTGACACTTTCGCCGCGAGTGTGGAGATTAGGTTAACCCACCCTAAAAACCAAATTTCAACTACAGTAAATCCTCGTTACCAGCCCTACGAACGGGGCTGGCGGCGGGCTGCTAACGCGTTATGGACACTATTCCGCGCGACCAATGGCGCGATTGAGAAAACCCAATGAGCGAGCGAGAGGAAACGAAAGAGTCGACGGCAATTTCGTATCGACTCTTTGTCTAATCCTTTGCCAGACTTTTAATGAAAGTTATAACTATCAAATATTGTCTGACTTTAAGTAATAAAACAGCTCGCTTATAACAATAACATTCAGAGGATTAAATAACGACTTTTGAATACTAATTTTAAAAGACATGCAGCTCAAGTGTTAATTCCCTGGGCAGGTCACCCTACAACTCATTTTCATGAAAATGGACAAAAATCGTGAAATCAAATTAAACCACCCATAATTTCCCAAGGACTACATCATATTCCATTTGGAACAAAGTCTCAGCCATCGACGGAAAAAAAATGATCGATTAGGGGTGGAATGACCCATACAGAATAAAATGACTACAGAGACACTCCAAACCAAATTAATCTCATGAATTTTGATGAAATTTAAACATGATATTAGTGCGCGTTAAAAAGGAGTATACATTTGTTTTACAATATTACACCCAAGTTATGCAATGTGTGCCTATTCGTGCGAAAACATTCTGTATAAATATATTTGTATCTCGAGCCCCATTCATTTTAACACTTAGAATTAGGTAGGTTGTTGACAAGAATGAACAATTGCTGTGCCCTGATCAAAGGGTACTATGTAAACGGCTATGAAATCTGTCTATTTCATTAGTAGACTATTTCATTAAGATACTCAACCGCCCGTAATAACGGCTCATATACAGTAGCGGACAAAACAGTTACCACTTTTCCGATCCATTCTACTTCTATTACTTATTAACATCAACCCAAAACTGCAGCATGTGCCCTATGTAGGTATATATTCTGGTAGAGAATTGAAAGCTGTATAAAACCCAGCTAACGGGGAATTTATTTAATTAACAAACAAAACAATACATAACATTAAACAAAACTATACACTTTTAAAGCCCCCACAAAATATTAGCGTCGAATCGAGGGACCGTAACACGAAGGCCTACATCCCCATTGGTTGTAAGAATATAAGACTGATTTATTCCGTAGATGTAAACTTATATACAAAAGATGACGCGTATGCTCAGACGGTGCTCCTCGAGAAATTTTCTGGTCCTCCAAGGGAGCGCGGGGGAGCGCGGCGGAGAGGAACGTGGGCGCGGGGCCTGCGGGGAGAGGAAGATCGGGTGCGCGCGGACGAGCCGCGGAGTGGGGGAAGCCGTAATCGTGGAGGGGATCAGTCCGGGCCGACCCGCCGCGGAGGCCCCGCGCCCACGTTCCTCTCCGCCGCGCTCCCCCGCGCTCCCTCGGAGGACCAGAAAATTTCTCGAGGAGCACCGTCTGAGCATACGCGTCATCTTTTGTATATAAGTTTACATCTACGGAATAAATCAGTCTTATATTCTTACAACCAATGGGGATGTAGGCCTTCGTGTTACGATCCCTCGATTCGACGCTAATATTTTGTGGGGGCTTTAAAAGTGTATAGTCTTGTTTAATGTTATGTATTGTTTTGTTTGTTAATTAAATAAATTCCCCGTTAGCTGGGTTTTATACAGCTTTCAATTCTCTACCAGAATATATACCTACATAGGGCACATGCTGCAGTTTTGGGTTGATGTTAATAAGTAATAGAAGTAGAATGGATCGGAAAAGTGGTAACTGTTTTGTCCGCTACTGTATATGAGCCGTTATTACGGGCGGTTGAGTATCTTAATGAAATAGTCTACTAATGAAATAGACAGATTTCATAGCCGTTTACATAGTACCCTTTGATCAGGGCACAGCAATTGTTCATTCTTGTCAACAACCTACCTAATTCTAAGTGTTAAAATGAATGGGGCTCGAGATACAAATATATTTATACAGAATGTTTTCGCACGAATAGGCACACATTGCATAACTTGGGTGTAATATTGTAAAACAAATGTATACTCCTTTTTAACGCGCACTAATATCATGTTTAAATTTCATCAAAATTCATGAGATTAATTTGGTTTGGAGTGTCTCTGTAGTCATTTTATTCTGTATGGGTCATTCCACCCCTAATCGATCATTTTTTTTCCGTCGATGGCTGAGACTTTGTTCCAAATGGAATATGATGTAGTCCTTGGGAAATTATGGGTGGTTTAATTTGATTTCACGATTTTTGTCCATTTTCATGAAAATGAGTTGTAGGGTGACCTGCCCAGGGAATTAACACTTGAGCTGCATGTCTTTTAAAATTAGTATTCAAAAGTCGTTATTTAATCCTCTGAATGTTATTGTTATAAGCGAGCTGTTTTATTACTTAAAGTCAGACAATATTTGATAGTTATAACTTTCATTAAAAGTCTGGCAAAGGATTAGACAAAGAGTCGATACGAAATTGCCGTCGACTCTTTCGTTTCCTCTCGCTCGCTCATTGGGTTTTCTCAATCGCGCCATTGGTCGCGCGGAATAGTGTCCATAACGCGTTAGCAGCCCGCCGCCAGCCCCGTTCGTAGGGCTGGTAACGAGGATTTACTGTAGTTGAAATTTGGTTTTTAGGGTGGGTTAACCTAATCTCCACACTCGCGGCGAAAGTGTCAAAAGAAAAAAAGACCGGGTAAGCTGTTCATTCAATGGTAACGTAAGAAATGTACACTTTTGCCAATGAATGAACGGCAGTGAGGACAAATATTGAATAAACGGAATTAACGCCGTATAAGTTATGAGTAAAAAGAAAATAAAAAGAAAAATAGGCGTTAATTTTTCGTATTACATGAACAACGTTCATTCACTGGACAGGTCACCCTACAGATGATTTTTTATCTGGGGAACTATTTATCGTATTTACTCGATTCCTTTTTATTTTAATCGAGAAGAATCGACCTTCTTGAATAATTTTTTTCAGGTTGAAAAATCATTTTCACAATAATGAGAATTATAAACAAAGTTTTATTTTGCAAATTTCGGCTCGTAGACACGATTTTTAAAATACCCCTAAAATACTACCATATTCGCTGAAGTGTTCTCTATAAAATAAGGCTACATGGCGTGGTACTGCATCATTTAGGTGTTACCGCTCATATTCAACGTCGTAGTCAGTTGTGGGCTCCTTTCAACAGGAGAGGATAATATGATCATTTCGAATGACGGCGTTAAGGGTAGCAAGTAAGAAAGCGGTCGAAACTGTTGCATGTTGAAAACAGTAATCTTCATCAGATTTGTGCTGAAAACAGTCATGTCATCTTCAAAATCAAAAATCGAAAAATTCAAAACCTTGTAATTTTTAAACAAATTCGAAATCGGCAAAACAATGACTTAAATCCCCCATAACTTAACGAGGACTACATCATATTCCGTTTAAAACAAATTTCCAGATATCAAGGGAAAAAAGTGGTCAATTTGGCGTGGAATGACCCATATGTTTTGTTTACCATAGACTAAAAATTGTATTTTACAAATAGTAGTTTACTTTTACAGTTACCATATAAATTTTTAACTAAATTTCAATTCGATAAATTACTTTCATTTATCCAAATTTCCTTATCAGCTACAATCGCTAATTCATACGCTTGTTTTTTTTATAGGAATTGTACGCGGCAAGACTTCTGGCAGGGCTAGCATTAGGAATATTTATTTGCTTTCTCCCAATGTACATAGGCGAGATATCGTCACCAGCGACACGTGGTGCTGCATCATCTTTGGTAGGCATTATATACAATACCGGCATTCTTGTGACGTTCATAGTTGCCCCGCATCTCTCGTTATCTCTGATGGCTGGAATTTTCTTGGTCGTCAACATTGCTTTCGCAATCGCCTGTTGTTTTATGCCCGAGTCACCGTACTTCCTGATAATGAGAAATAGAGTGGACGAAGCGGAAGACGTTTTGGAAAAACTAAGAGGGAAAGCCGACGTTTCTGAAGAATTGCAAACGATGGTTGACTCCCTATCGAAAACAGAGAAAGACGTGGTAAAGAGTGGAACTCTGAAGGACATGTTTGCATCGCGTGGAAATTTACGTGCCCTCATTATTATACTGCTGTTTACCGTGATGCACAATTTCGGTGGTTTCTTTACAATTCTCATATACGGTCAGCTCATCTTCAAATCAACCAGCAATTTGATGTCTGACTATTCGATGAATATTGTTATCGGTGTAACGCAAGTGGTCTCCTCCTTTCTAACTACATTTTTGGTCGACAAACTTGGCCGTAAGCCATTTATTCTCGCGTCGGGTATTACAGCAGCTATTTGTGATCTCATGATTGGTGTTTTCTTTTACGCGGAGGAATACTTGAATTTGAACGTACAGATGTACACTTGGGCACTACTTCTAGCTTCCATAATATTGATTTTCACTTTCAATTGCGGATTGGTCTCTTTACAGATCATCCTAATGTCAGAAATCTCTGCTACCGAGGTCAAAGCGATGGGCACGTGTCTCGTAGGTGTAATTGGTGGGGTGTTAGGTACTATAGCGACCAAACTTTACATATGGGTAGCTATAAATTTGAACTATGGTCACTCACTACCATTTTTAGCGTACTCTGTAGTCGTTGCAGCTTGCACACTAATTCTGTTTCGCATTACGCCAGAGACGAAAGGTAAAACGTTCGTAGAAATTCAAAGAGACTTAAATACATGATGATTATTGGTATTATTTTGTGTCTACGCCGTAAACTCTACGACAACGCGTGCACGATGAATTAATTTCACAATCATGTCTGTGATAAAATGCAGGGAGCACTTTACAAATAAGTTCAGAAAGTAAATCTCCGTTGCTTTTAAATGTTGCGACGACGTGTAAAGTATAATTTATAAACAAGAAACTTGTTATGTAAATAATACACCGTATTTTTAACTGCATTTTATATAAAAGGAATACTTTCCTTGCCATACGACAAGTACTGAAATTTTAAGATGTAAGCAAAGTGGAAACTAATGTAAAATATTTGATGATATTCCAAGAAATAGAAAAAACGATTTTTATTATTTTCATTAGAATTCTTAAGTTCCGTAAATTTAAATTGCAAATGATGTTTGTCAACTGTTTTGAGAACCTGTCGCCTTCTTAAGGTTAAGTAGAATGTAAATAAATAAAATATAAATCAAAGTAGTTTAATATAATATAACAAAGAATAGTATAGTATGGCATAATTTGCAGAGCAATTGAAATAGGAATTGCTGCGAGTGGCTCGTGGATTTCCTCGATGAAAATACGAGAGTGGACGTGATCATCGAGACGCTGGACATTGACTACGAGGATATCAAATCCCTAAATAAGCTAAATGTAGTTAATACTCTGCGATGAGGCTGATACGCAAAGCACTGTGCCATGCAAAATGTATTTAAAAATATTCAACTGGTGGTCTAAACGCCAGAGGGAAATACACAAATAAAATATAATAAATTTTTAATGCATAACTGTTTTGCTTCACCCTCCTCAACCACCAACCTCCTGCATGCACGCTAGATTAAGAAGATAGTTGTAATTATTATGTAGAAGTAGTACGATTCATGATCAAAGCGGTAACCATACACGTATGATAGACGTTTGATAGATGTTCAGAGTGGTACGTTAGGCGTTGAAAGCGGTACGATAGACGTTTGATAGACGTTCAGAGTGGTACGTTAGGCGTTGAAAGTGGTACGATAGACGTTCGATACACGTTCAGAGTGGTACGTTAGGCGTTGAAAGTGGTACGATAGATGTTGAAAGTGGTACAATAGACGTTTGATAGACATTCAGAGTGGTACGTTAGGCGTTGAAAGTGGTACGATAGACGTTGAAAGTGGTCCAATACACGTTTGATAGACGTCCGTTCGATTCACGTTGAAAACCGTTCAGTACCCGTTCGATTCACGTTGAAAGCCGTTCAAAACCCGTTCGATACCAGTTCAATACCCGTTCGATACCCGTTCGGTACACGTTGAAAGCCGTTCAGAACCGTTCAATACCCGTTCAGGACCCGTTTGATACCCGTTCGGCACATGTTGAAAGTCGTTCAGTACCCGTTCGATTCACGTTGAAAGCCGTTCAAAACCGTTCAAAACCCGTTGGATATCCATTCAAAGCCGTTCGATACATGTTCAGAGTGGTACGATAGACGTTGAAAGTGGTCCAATACACGTTTGATACACGTTTAGAGTGGTACGAATGACGTTGAAAGTGGTACGATAGACGTTGAAAGTGGTACGTTAGGCGTTGAAAGTGGTTCAATAGACGTCCAATACACGTTCGATACGCGATCAAAAGTGGTGTGACCTAATCGAATGATGTGTCCAAAGAAGAAGGGAGAAGAATTCGAAGGATATGATAAGTGCACTCTGAGGATGGTCAGTGAATAATTCGAATATGTATAGAAGGTGAGGATGGTCAGCGAAAATGCAGGTGGTCTGTGATGAAGATGGCGAAGAACAAAGGCATCCTACTTTGCAAAGCTATGCAACTTTAGGCATGGGCCCACATGTGGCAGCTTGGAGATGCAGCGAGACCAATTGTCTTCAAATCGTGGTCAACGTGCAGTCTCTTTGACAGTTCTTTGAAACACTTTTTGCATTTTTTGTGTTACGTGAAATTGCTTTGAAGAAGATTGCTTTTGAAGGATATTATCAATCGTTCAACGCATGGAAATGCAATCGATTAATACCGTAAGTTTCCATTATCATATTTTAGTGAATCGTTGTGTTAGTAACTTTGAGAATTATAAGAAAACTCGGTTTCAGATTATGTCATTGCCCATGAATTTGAAACGTCCGGCTACCGCTACGATCACCGCTGCTGCGGCAGTTATCCATTCATCCAGCCCGAAAATGTATGTGGCCTGTCGAAATGTTGCGGTTCAAACCGAAGAAATTCGATGTGCAGAACTTTATGAGGCGGAAGCTAATCAGGATGGCGAGATTTTTTTAAAAGTTTTTAAAAAATGCGATAATCCAATACACGACTACTTCGAGGATGATGAGGAATATTGGATGCATCGATATGAACAACAAACGTTTTTACGCGATTTCGATGATGATGATAATGTACAAATAACTATATCTCGGAATAATCATGAGTATCATCCAAAGAGTGTGGTTTGGCGAAACGTCAAAGCGGAAAATATTGATTTTGATACGTATAGGAATAAAGTATCGGGGCTTCGGGCTAGTGTTGTTGCAGTTCAAACTGACCCTGTGCAAGTTCCTATGGATTTACCATTAACTAATCTATTTGCTGATGATGTGATCGAGTGGGATAATTAAGCCAAATAAATTTTAATTATATTTTTTATATTCTATATTATTCCTTCATATTATTCTTTCATATTATTATTTGTAACAATATATATATTTCTTAAACATATATTATTTCTCAATTTTATTTACCCGTGTTCCTCCTCCCACGGCCTAATTTTTAAGATTCGCCGTTTCAATAATTATTATTTCTCTGCGTTGGGAAAAAAGGGGCGTGATTATCCACTGACTGCAACAGCTTATAAACGTCTAACTATAGGAATTCGCATTGGTATGGATTTGTGTCACGTTGAGATCGCCATAGCCGACAATAAAGGCAGCGAGTTAAGCTTTTCAATGTCTACGTGGAAGCTCCTGCTACAAAACGAGGTGGACATACTCCAACGATTACGCAGCAACGCAACATCGCCCCAAACTCACATTATAATTGATCATTTACGACTAGAGTTCACGCGTATGCATGATGATCAACTTATTAAAATCACCGATAAACGCGTTGTCATATATATGACTGAAGCCACGATGTGTAAATTATTCGCGTACAATCATTGCATTGAACATATGTATACGTGGCTAACTGAAAATATGTACTCTGTAAGCAGTAAATATGCCACTTTCGTAGACGTTCTACGTAGCGCTACCGCGCCAACAGATTATGTAAAATTAATTTCTGAAAGCGAACACTTCGAACAGCATTCATTGATTGATTGTGAATTGTTAGCATGTGCAATCAATCATATTGTGCATGATGCTCGTAGTAAAAAATATTAAATTATATTCTTTTATGATTTGTAACAATATATATCTTAAACCTATATTATTTCTCCATTGCATTCACCCATCAGCCTCCCCGCCATCTAATTTTAAGATTCCGCGTTTCTGTGTTACATTTCATTCTTCGCGCCGCCAAGTGACATCACCCTGCACGGCTGCTTCAGAGGAGTCGAATTACGCGAGATCGCGCGATACGCAGCGACGTTAAATCGGAACGCTTTGAAATACTGTTAGCTTTAGAATGCATGCGATTCTATCCCCTATGTAGTGGTGTCTCTTTCCCTCCTAGAATTTTGACTTTAAAGTAATGCTCCATCTCTTTCCCTCGAAGACGCGGTGTCGAGAAACGCCGATCTTTCCCGACATCGTTCGAAACAATTTCTGATAAAATTTCTCATAAAAATAAATTATTATACGTCGACGTTGTGTGTGTGTGTGTGTGTGTCACATATGTGACGCTCCGTTGGTTTCGCTATATGTACCATTCGGAAAAGACTAATGTCAGAGACGGCGTTTGGGGGAGTTGGTTAGGCGGCTGACTCGTACCGCGGAGGTCTTGGGTTCGAGCCCCGTCTCCCCGAGAAGTTTTTTCATTTATATTAATATCATAAAATTAATATTTCCTTCCTTACCGACAGTCTGTTGTACCACGCTACAGAGTAACACCTTCCTTACCGACAGTCTGTACCACCACGCTCCAGAGTAGCGCACCGTCACCCCGCGGTTCCTTCTCCTCCTCCTCGATGATACCCCCGCACCGTCACCCCGCGGTTCCTCCTCCTCCTCGATGATACCCCCCACCACTCCGCCATCTCTATGACGTCATCCGCCGCCAGCCCGCCGACAAAAAAACAAATTTTCAAATTTGAGTTTCAAGGTCATGATCATGACCTTGAAACTCAAATTTGAATTAGAATCCCCCTTGTCTTACTACTAATGTGCGTTTATTCAAACAATGTTTTAAGCACCTGGTACATATACGGCTTGTCAGATGGTGCTTAAACAAAATATGGTTTTTCCCAACTTTTGGGACTCGCAATATAAAATTGGCGTCAATCTCGGCGAAACTGCCCTGGCGATTCTCCACTCTTAAACTAGCCGCACTAAGCAGCTTTTTGCATTGTAGGGCACGAAAGGAGAAAGAGGAGGAGAGAAGAAGACAGATGACAGAGGCAGAGAGAAGGGAAGGAGGAGGGTCACAGACAATGAGACAAGGAGGGAAGAAGGAAAGAAGAGACGCGTAAAGGGAGCAGCGACAGAAGAAGAGAGTAGAAAAGACGGAGGATGAATAAAGAGAGGAGGAGAAGGAAGGAGAAAGAGGGTTTCGGCGAAAGAATATAGGAGGAAAGGAGGGACAGTAAAGGTGAGGTAGGGGGAAGGTGGGGCTAATTAAAAAATAGCGTCGTGTGAGGCGCCCCCTTTTTTCTGCAGGTGCCACCCTTACTCCCGATCCTATGGAGTGAAGCTCATGTTGAAGATTGATCGGGGAGTAGCCCAGGCAAGGGGCAATCGGCAGGGGAGCCCACCCGCGGCACAGCGGCAGGAGCGCCGAGCGGGGCCCGGTATTGCCGCACCCCCGACACGTGCTCGACATATATGTCCCGGGACCATCTTATGGTGTCTGTGACAATGAGCCGGCGCATCAACGACGCGTAGTGCGGCGAGACACCGAGTCGCTTCAGGACCGGCTCATTGCCCTGGTCCCATGTACCAAGGGCGCCCACGACGATCGCATCCACATCCACCGAATACCCCGACGCGTGCAATGCAGCTGCAAGCGGGGTATACTTGACGATCTTCGATCGTCGAGCATCCTCCATGGCCTTGCGCTGGTTCTCAAACGCGACGGTGACATCGATGATGTGGACGCGTTTCGCTGCCTCATCCCGGACAACAATGTCCGGTCTGAGAGCCGCTAGATCGCCGTTGACTCCCTCCACCCTTTGGTTTATACGGATGGCTCCCTTCGCTCTGCATGCTTTCGCCACCCGCGCCATGACCGCGTCGTGACGAAGCTGCAGAGCGGCCGAGTGCGGCAGACAGTGACAGATTACGTGAGGTAGGGTCTCACTCGGGTAACCGCACCGCCTGCAGCGCTTGTCGCCCGAGCCCCAGCGTCGCGCCCCGTTAAGGGGCAGGACATCGAGGCGCGCGCGATGAATGAAGCGCCACTCGGCGAACCGGGCGTACCTGCCATCGCGGAGGAAGGCATTGCTGACTCCCGACCGCGACGACACCTGGAAAACCTTCCCTTGATCCGGTTTTGCCAGGAGAGAGCACAAGTAGCTCTCTTGTACCGCAATTCTCAAGCGACGAATCACCTGAGAACTTGCGCCCGGGGGGATTATGGTCCGTCGACCCTCTGAGCCTCGGCATTCCAAAAGAATCTCCTTAGTCAGGGGGTCGTACCGCCATGCCAGGTGTAGGCGTTTGACCTGGCGACGCGAAGCCACACGCGCCCGGGTCCACAGGCCAGGGTCACCCTGGAGGTCGCACGCAAAGGGTCCCTCGAGCGAACCCGAGAGGAATGCGGCGACCTGTTCCTGCGTGGGCTGGACGGATGTACGTCTCCGGACTGCATTCCTTAGCGAGGTCCTGGCCCGCTCAGCGATCCCGCCGTCCTTACAGGCTAGTAGCCTGAAGGCATGCGCGATCGTGAGCACGTCGGCCAGGTCCGCCATCGGGATGAGCCCGGCTCCGCCCCGCCAAGTGGGGAGGTAAACTACCTCCGCACTGGCTCGCTGGGGGAGATTCATCCAGCCCTTGACCAGGCGCTTGACTAGTTTGTCAAACGCCTTGAGTGGAGTTTTTTCGACTGCACCGCTCCTCAAGATGTGATCCAGCCGCGGCAGGATGAACACCCTAAGGGCGTCCATCTTCTGCCACGGGGCGAGGAGCGATGAGTCGATGGCATTCGCATCTTCCATCATCCGGATGATGGTGGCGGTAGGGGTTTGGCTTACCCGGGAACCAACCGGGATTCCCAGGTACTCGTAAGCCTCACCCTCTCCCAAGGCTTTCAGCTCCTCACCGTCGAGAATGAAGACGGTTGGCTGCGATTTCTGTGCGCTACCCTTCCCCCGAAGGTGAACGGTAGCGCACTTCTTGGGGTTGAATTTCAACCCCGCCGCAGCCGCCGCCCTCTGGATCTCGTCGAGGAGGGACTGCATCTCCGCTGGTGAGGCCGCCACAAGACCAATGTCGTCCGCGTAGGCAAATGCACGGTGCAAGTCCTCCCCCAACCTATAGCCTATCGGTAGTGACTCGACGGATCGAATCACTCGCTCGATCGCCAGGTTGAAGGTCATCGGACTACACGGACAACCCTGCTTGACCCCAGCCAGCATGGGGATGTTTTCAGTAAAGCCCTGGGAGGTACGGACCTTGGTCGTGCATCCAGTGTTCATGGAGAGCATGATCTTCTGGATGTTGAGGGGTAATTTGACACCCTCAAAGGCATCGAACAGGGTGGCGTGGGGAATCGAACCGAACGCGTTGGTTAGATCCAGCCACGCCACCACGGCTTGTCGACCCTCTCTCCGGCTGTCCTCCAGGATTTCCTGAAGCATGAAGTTGTGCTCATGGCACCCCTCATGCCTCAGGAAGCCCTTCTGAGGGTGACTCAGCCGCTTTCCCTTAACCGCGAAATCCATCAACCTGTCCGCAAGCACCGCGGCGAACAGCTTGGCAACCGTATCGCCGAGCGCGAGCGGACGCCAATTAGAAAGGTCGCTTCGGTCCCCCTTCTTGTACGTAAGTACCGTTATGGAGGACTTCCACGACTTCGGAATGGCCTCCGACCGAAGGCAGGCGTTAAACACCGAGGCAAGCACGGAGCACCCTGGATCAGCCTTCCCGAGCTCATCGTAGGTGACCCCGTCCGGACCGGGCGCACTTTTATGCGTCCGTTTCAGACGGGCCTCCACCTCCGACTCCAAGAAAGGCCTCACCAGTGCATCCCGTAGCTCACCCTCCTCGTCCGTAGGCCACTCCGGCCACACATAGGGCTCGCCCACAGGGGGGGCCGTCGCCGAGTACATTTTCTGGAAATACTGGCCGACCTCCCCCGCACTGACTTGGCAGTGAGGAGAAGGACCCGCCAGCACCTCCTCCATCGCTCGGCGACGATTCTCCCTGTACAGGCGCTGCAGCCTCGTGGCTTTCTTCACATGGTCCTCCGGGCCCTGCGCTTCGGGGGCCCTAGGACGACCATGCTGGCGGTTGCGGGGCGGTTGCCCCACCCTCCCCTTAGCCGATCGGGACTGGAGGTAGGTGGTCAGGTCTTCGGCCAACCCCTCCAAAGTCTCGATCGTCTCGACATCCTCGGCGCGTGAGATAAGGGCCTTGCGTAATTCCGCATCGGCCCGTCTCGCATCGCGCCCAGGACGCCAGGGAGGGTTAGATGTCGCGGGGGGAGAGAGGGCAGGTTCGTGTCCACGACCAGTATGGGGGTAGGGAGTGGTACGGGGGTTTGGACAGCCCCGGGGCTGTCCACGCCGAGAACGCGCCCGAGGAGCAGAAACCCGAGCTCCCGCCGACGCAACGACCGCGGCCGCCCGCGGGCACCCCCGGCGATCGCCCGCCGCGGTAGTATGGTGCTCAGGTAGCGGCTGCGACGGTGAACGCGACCTATTGTTGAGGGCGTGGGTGGGGGTAGGGGCGGGTGGACTTCTTGGGGACGGCAGTGGCAGCGGTGGTGACGAAGGCGCCGGTGTCGGTGTCGGTGGCCCTGAAGACTCCCTCGCCCCGGCGTCCTTCGAAAACTCTTGCCGCTGTCACCCCCCTCCTCCTCGCTCTCCGAGGAACCGCTGCCCGAGGCTATCCGTCGTCTCGTCCTCTTCCTCTTTGGGGCCGCCTCCCATGGCTCCTCCGTCCTGGTGGGGGTGATGGCATTTTGGGGGGCCTCCAGGCCCCCCTCCTCCTCAATGGGAACCAGAGGCCGGAGGACGAGAGGCTGCGCCGTGACGATTCTGACCGTGGGCCCCGTGTAGATACATGACGTCATGACGGGGCCACCACGAGACGTCGTCGTGACAGTGCTCGTGGTTAAAGTGGCCCCGGTCGATGACGTCACGACAGCCGGGGGGGTCAGGACAGCGCAGCTCGTCCGTGCCGGGGGAGTCGCCGGCCAATTTGGGGAAGTCGAGGCCGCCCTTTGTGTGGAGGTCCTCTCCTCCCGGACTTGCCCGATGGAGCTGGCCGATGTTGAAGGTCCGGGAGGGTGAGTCGGTGCCCCCGCGGGCTCCACGGGGGTCGGGGTCTTCCTAGGCCGACCCGGCCCCCTCTTGCTGGACGTGGTGATGGCCCCATGGCCCGCCAGCGATGCCGATTCCTTCTTCGGGTGCCCCACCCCCCTCTTGATGGTGGTGGAGGAGGTGGTGGGGGGCCCTGGGACCACTGTGGACCTCGGGGGCAGACTGGAGGACCTCGTCAGTCTTCGGGTCACTGGGCTCGGTGGAGTGCCCAGTGACCTTTTCTTCGCGGGCTGCTTCTCCAAACTTCCCCTGCTGGAATTATGGCCGGACGTCGATGAGCTCCCCCTCGAGATGGTGGTGGAGGGCCCCTGATTCCTTGCTGCAGCCTCCGCGTAGGTGGTAGGGGGAGAGCAGCAGCGGGCGGTGGTGGTGGCAGCCCCAATCGCCTTGGTGGTGGTGGTGCGAGGTGGTGGACGGGCTGTTGCTGGTGCAGCAGCAGCTCCCTTCGAGCGAAGGGTACTAGGGGCGACAGCGGCGGTGACCCTCGTGGTCTTGGTGGTAGGCGGGGGTGGTCTTGGCGCGACGGAGGCCCTCTCCGTCGACGATCTCTTGGCCACTGCCGTCGTGGTCGCGTTGGGGGTCAATTTCCGGGGTGCGGGGGGGGGGGGTAGTTTTGCGGGGGATTGGGGGGGTGGTTATTCGGCGCACGGGAGGGGTTGTCGTGCGCAGCGCGGGGGAAACCGTCGCAGCCCCCGATCCTGAAGGGTGGTTCTGTAGGGGGTCGCCTTCGCCGCTTGCGCCGCTGCCAGATCTGCGCGCCCTTTCAGTACAGGGCGCACGCGGAGCAGTCCCAGCACTCGCGGTCGCGGGGTGGAATTTGGCCACGTGGGCGTTAACGTCCTTTATAGGGTATTTACCCTTTCCCACGTGGCCGCAGTACCGACAGGTAGGTTTTAACGTCCACCCCACGTGAGTCCGTTTTACGTGCTGGGCGAACTCCACGTACCCCCTGTACCGAAACGAGTTGCTTTTCGACGACTTTTTGTTGAAGCACTCGGGACACGTTAAGCCGTCCGTGGCCGGTAGTTCGACGGCAACTTCCATCGTTGGAACCGGCGAAGTCATTTAGAACGGAAAGAAAAAAAAAGGGAGAAAGGAGAAGTGAAAAGCAAAAAGAAAGAGAAAATATATAAAAATGACTAAAGTGATTATATCGCCGGACCAACGACGAAAGTCTCCCGAGTGCGCGGGCGCGCAGTGGATGAAATGAGTGGATGCATGGCTGATGGGAATGAATATGAGGGTGCAGCAGCACAGCGGCGCGGAATATAAGCGTTCGAAAGAAATAGCACTACGTAATAAGAGTGGAGAACAATAGTTCTAGCGAATGCGAATCCGGGCAGTCGCCGAGATGTATAGAATAAATAACGCAGAACAAAAAATGTAATAAGGTCAATAAATAAATAAAACAAAGAAAATACAATAGAATGGGCGCTGTGATATCGAATAGCGTCAGGCCAGGTTGAAGCGCCGGCGTTGCCTCTTGTCTCTTACACGCGTGTCAAAAGTAGTAAAAAGACAGTACCCAAGTAAATAAATATACAACACGCAACAATGTATAACTAAAATAAATAAGAGACGAACAGGTGTATAAATAAAATAGAAAAAGAAAAAAAGGTGACTAGAGTTGCTCCCCGGCTAGAATACTGATTGGTGGTGAAAAAATATAAATATGCGACGTCAGTGTTTAAAAATGTCAAAGTAAAAGTGTATAAATAGGGATATGTATATAAAAATGTATAAATAAAGGTATATAAATAAAAGTGAATAAATAAAAATGTATAAATAGAGATGTATAAATAGAAATGTATAAATGAAAGTGAATAAATAAAAATGTATATATAAAGCTGTATAAATAAAAATGTATAAATAAAAGTGTATAAATAGAAATGTATGAATAGAAATGTATAAATAGAAATCTATAAATAACAATGTATAAATAAAAATGTATAAATAGAAATGTATAAATAAAACTGCATAAATAAACAAAGCGTCAACATGAATAAATAAATAAATAAACAACCAGACGAGCAACAAAAATCACGGCTAAAATATCACAGATATTAGCAGGCAACACCGGCTATGTTCCCTTCGGCCGTCCCCGACCGAGCTCGTGTAAGAAAGAAGGACAGCAATAGAGTGGGAGACAGCGAGACGTGTCGAAGGAAGAACAGCTGTAGAGACAGAGAGAGAGAAAGCGGGCGATAGAGAAGGACGCGGAGGCGAAAAGGAAAGCCTCTCTATCGCGAGAGTCAGAAAATAAAGTAGACTAGAATAAAAAAAACCAGGCCTGATTCCCAAGCGGGAATCAGTTGTGCAGAAAAGTTCTACCCGCGGTAGAGAAGCAGGAAGGAGTCGGGAAATTCTCTGGAAGAGGTTTGTGTCGGGTGTTAAAAATGACAGGTTTTCTAACCAACGTCAACGAGTCCCAGTCAATTATTACACCTCTTCCTTTGAATTTTTCCGACGAGAACAGGAAGGAACCCCCCTCGCATGCACCGTGGTGCACCGCACCGCGATATTACTCGCGAAACGGCGAAATTCCACGCGTGCAATTTGAACCTTTCAGAAAACAACCAACGGCAAACCGTTAATTGTTTTGAGAAAGGTCGCGAGAAGAAGCGCGGGTTTGTAGGTGCCACCTGAGGCGCGGGGCGGGGGAGCGAGCTCACCCGTCCGCGACGATCAGCTGGGGGACTAGGTGCCGTGCGCCTACGTGACGTCGGAGAAAGTGACGTCACCCAGTGAACGGCTCCTAGAGGGAGAAAGCGATAGTTTAGAAGAGAAGGAAAAGACTTACTCGGTCGGTGGCTGTCGGGGCTCGTCGGCTTCAATCCCCGTCCTGGCAGCGGCGCACGCGGTCGGAGGCACTTTTCGCGGGACTTAGAAATTTTCACCGCTCGGACCGAAGAACCTCCGCACACTTTGATCTTAGCCATAAGGCCGAGAAGCCTTACAAAATCCCACCGCTGTCACCAAAAATATGTCACGTCCCGGGTGAGGTCTTTTGGGGACGTCGACAATGGGAGGAGGAAAAATCTCAGGCGACGAATACTAAATCCGCCACACAGAGGGTTTTGAGGGAACTCAGGCGACGAATATGAAATCCGCCACACTGAGGGTTTGAGAAGGACTCAGGCGACGAATACTAAATCCGCCACACTGAGGGTTTGAGAGGGACTCAGGCGACGAATATTAAATCCGCCACACTGAGGGGTTAGAGAGGACTCAGGCGACGAATATTAAATCCGCCACTCTAATCGACCAGGGAAGGCAAATGTGTATTTAGAGCACGCCCGTTACGGTACTTCGTATTTGTGTTGGTTTACGAAGTAGGATTTACTGTTGCATTAGTATAAAAGAAACCGCGTTTAGTTCTTCTATAGATTGCACGGCTCATGCAGCGGTGTGTTTATAAACACTGGGCACGCTCTCGCGAATCAGCTGATGCGGCAGCTTGATTTCGTAGGGAATCCTTATGATTCTGGGGTATACACAATAATTCGAGACGTGGTTAATAACAAAGCCGTTTATTAGCCTTGTTTATGCGTTTTAACAAAGCGTGGGAATTTGTTAGCGCAAAACATGTATATAAATTGTAATATGAAAATATAAATATGACATAAAATAATAGAGAAAAATGATATAGCTATTAGCAATATATATAATGGTATACAAAATAATAGATGAATAGCAATAAGCTTTTTAATGCAATAAGCGTTATTAATATAAGGTAATATGAAAATATATAGAAAGTATAAAAGAAAAGATATATATATATATATATGTAGATAATAGACGTTAATGATATGAATATATATATTAACGGTAATGAATTTGGTAGTATGGAGATGAACAATACGATATAATAATAGTAATAAATGCTTACAGTAGATGCTGTTGAACACTGGCTTTAGCACTTTAATATTTGAATGAACAATGAGGTTGAAGATCTTTAACACCGTTTGATACTTTTGATGCTATTTCGGCAAAAGAATATCGATGAAAGAGGACGCGGTCTCGCAGGACCTCGTATTTATGTGTTTTCACAGGAATATTGCGGGGGTGACGCGCGGTAAAGACCTTGACACATTTCGGAATAAGACGCAGTATGACTTCCGGGGTTTTTATAAACGGTATGGCTATTAATAGCCATATTTTTGTCACGTACGCCAATTGCGTCGTAATTGGGTTACTGGGGTTTTTATAAACGGTATTTGGAGATACTCAACTCTTCGATTGGATTTCGGGTGTTTGATAGGAATAGGGGATAGATTGTTTGGACTTCATGAGTCGTAAAGAGGGGATTGAGACTTGGTCTCTATTTAAGAGGGATTTTGTAATGAGGGACTTGTTTGAATTCGTTTTTAAAAGAATGATTCGTGCCTTGTAGGACGAATAGGCGAAGAGGGTTTTGAAACGACCATCTCGTGATGGAGACCACTAAGGTATATCAGCGAGGTGGAGGTTTGTATTGCTCATCTCGTGATGGGGATCTCTAAGATACATCATCGAGGTGGAGTTTTGTATCGATCATCTTGTGTTGTTGACCACTAGGGTGCAACATCAAGGTGATCGGCGATTGAGGAGATGGGGTAGGAGTTGAGTTTCATAGAGTTTAGTGGAGTGATTTCGAGGTTTACTTGTGGAATTTGGAATAAGAGTGCGCCAAAAATCGTGGGACGTTACACATTTATTATTATTATTTTATTTATTTATTTATTTTTAATTTTCTTTATTTTCCTATTTTTTTATTAATTTTTAATTTTTTTTTTAATTTTTATACATTTTTTTTTAATTTTTTAAATTCTTTTTAATTTTTTCAAATTTTTTTTTAAATTTCTAAGAAAAAATTTATTTTTTTTTTTAAATTTTTGTTTATTTAATTTTTTCTTTAATTCATTTATTATTATTATTTTATTTATTTATTTATCTTTAAATTTTTTTTTATTTTTTTTTTAATTGTTCTTTATTTTTTTAATTTTTTTTTAAATATTTAAAAAAAAATTTATTTCTTTTTTTTAATTTTTTTTACTTTAATTTTGTAAAAAAAATTTATAAACTTTTTTTTAATTTTTTTTAATTTTTTTTAATTTTTTTTAAAATTTTTTTAAAAATTGAAAAAAAAATTTTTTTAATTTTTTTTAAAAAAAAATTTTTTTAAATTTTTTTTAAATTTCTTAAAAAAATTAAATTTCTTAAAAAATTTTCTTTATTATTTTATTTATTTATTTATCTTTAAACTTTCTTTTATTTTTTAAATTTTTTAAAAACTTTTTTTAATTTTTTAAATTTTTAAAAAAAAATTTTTTATTTATTTTCTTCAATTTTTTTCTTAATTTTTAAATTTTTTTTTCTATTTTAAAATTTTATTTAATTGTTTAAAAATTTGTTTTTATTTAATTTTTTCTTTAATTCATTTATTATTATTTTATTTATTTATTTATCTTTAAATTTTTTTATTTTTAAAATTTTTTAAAATTTTTATTCATTTTTTAAATTTTTTTAAATTGTTTTTTAATTTTTAAAATTGTTTTTTAATTTTTCTAAAATTTTTTTCTAAAATTTAAAAAAAAAATTTTATTATTTTTTTTTATTTTTTTTCTTTAATTTTTCTTATTTTTTTTTTAAATTTCTAATTTTTTTAAAATTTTTTGTTTATTTAATTTGTCTTTAATTCATATGTTATTATTATTCTATTTATTTATTTATCTCTAAATTTTTTATTTTTTTTTAATATTTAAAAAAAAAATTTAAATTCTTAAAAAAAATTTTGAAACTTTTTTTTAAATTTTTGTTTATTTAATTTTTTCTTTAATTCATTTATTATTATTATTTTATTTATTTATTTATCTTTAAATTTTCTTTTATTTTTAAAATTTAAAAAAAAAGTTTTAATTTTTTAAAAAAAATTTTTAATTTTTAAAAAAAAAATTTCTTCAATTTTTAAAATTTTTGTCATTTGTTTATTTTAAATTATTTATTTATTTCTTTGTTTTTTATTTTTTTACTTTATTTTTTTTATTTTTTTTTAATTTTTAAAAAAAAAATTAAAAAATTTTGTTATTTAGATTTTAAAAAATTTTTTTCTTAATTCTTTTTTTTTTAATTTTTAAAAATTGTTTTTAAATTTTTTTTAATATTCTTTAATTTTTTTTTAATTTTCTTAAAAAATTTTATAAATTTTTTTAAAAAATTTAAAAAAAATTTTTTTTTTAATTTTTATAAAATTTATTTTAAATTCTTAAAAAAAATTTTTTTCTAATAATTTATTTTTTTATGTATTTATTTCTTTAAATTTTTTTAAAATTATAAAACAAATATTTTTCATTTTTTTTAATTTTTTAAAAAAAATTTAATTCTTTTTAAATTTTTTTTTTAATTTCGTATGTGACGTCCCACTATTTTTCGTGCGGGCCTATTCCAAAAATCTATTAGTAAACCTCAAAACCACTCCACCGAAGTCCCTGAAACTCAACTCTTACCCCATCTCCTCAATCGTCGTTCACCTTGATGTTGTACCTTAGCGGTCCCCAATACAAGATGATCGATACAAAACTCCACCTCGATGATGTATCTTAGAGATCCCCATCACGAGATAATCGTTACAAAACCCCTTCGCCTATTCGCCACATGAGGCACGAATCCGTCCATTTAAAACGAATTCAAACAAGTCCATCGTTACAAAAACCCTCTTAAATCGAGACAACGTCTCAATCCCCTCTTTACGACTCACAGAGTCCAAGCCAATCTAACCCCTTTCCTATAAAACACCCGAAATCCATACGACGAGTTGAGTATCTCGTTTCGCAGTCATATAAACCCCAGAAACCTAATTGCGACGTACATTTGGCGTACGAGACATAAATACGTCTATTAATAGACGTACCGTTTATAAAAACCCCGGAAGTCCTACTACGACTTATTTCTTAAATATGTCAAGGTCTTTACCGCGCGTACCCCCGGAATACTCCTGTAAAATCTTATAAATACGAGGTCCTGAGAGGCCAGAGCGATCATTTTTCTGTCACGAAAGTCCGTGAACGACTAAATTATATTACGAAAAGTTTATAATTGGGTGATTCCAAAAGTGTTAAAATCAGTGCTCTACGGCAACTACCGTAAGCAATTATAATTATTAATATTGTTATTCATCTCCATACCATTGACTATTATTATTTTGTCTATCAAAGCTTATTGCGAACCTTCATTATTTTGTATTACTAACGTTTATTACCTACATATATATATTCTCATTAATGCTTTCTTTGTGTATATATATTTTTTGCATTACTATTCTTATTGTATTCCATGTTATATTGCATTCTAAAGCTTATTGCGATCATTTATATTTCGTATTAGCAACGCTTATTGCTTCTATAATAATCTCATTTGCTTATATCTATGTACTTCATATTCATATTTTCATATTGTGATTAATTACTATCTATATCAATGGCATGTGCCAATGCTTAAAATCCCAAGCATTAGTAATAAACCGCTTAGTTTTAAATCACGCTTTGAATTATTGTCTGCACCCTTTGGTTACAAAGATCCCAAACAAACAAGCTGCCGCAACAGCTGATTTCTGTTAGTGAACGCGAGACGCTTACTCTGTTTACAAACATACTATTGCATGAGCCGAATAATATAACGGTAAATCCAATTACCGAGCCAAAACTAAAATAAGACCTAACAGGTGTTTCCAGGGTGTGTATTCGCCTTTTAAAACCTTCCCTGCTCGATTAGAGTGACGGATTTAATATTCGCGCCTGATCCCCTTCAAAATCCTCAGAGTGCTGGATTATAGATTCGCGCCTGAATTCCTTCAAAATCCTCAGTGTGCTGGATTCAAGATTCGCGCCTGACGCTCCTCTCCTTCAAAACCCTCAGTGTGCTGGATTCAAGATTCGCGCCTGACGTTCCTCTGCTTCCAAAACCTCAGTGTGCTGGATTATAGATTCGCACCTGAATTCCTTTCAAACCCTCAGTGTGACGGATTCAATATTCGCGCCTAAGTTCCTTCCAAACCTTCAGTGTGACGCATTCAATATTCGCGCCTAAGTTCCTTCCAAACCCTCAGTGTGATGGATTTAATATTCGCGCCTGGTCTTCCCCCAAAAATCTCAGAGTGCTGGATTTTAGATTCGCGCCTGTCTTTTTCCTTCCCCATAGTCATCGTTCCTAAAGACCTCATCCGGGACGTGACACTTAAAATATTTTTTAAAATTCTTTTAAAAAAAATATTAATTTATTTTTTAAAATTTTTTTATCTATTTTTTTATTTCGATTTTTTATTTTTATTTACTTTAATTTTTTTTAATTTTGTTTTTATTTTTTTTTTAAAAAAATAAGATTTTTTAACATTATTTTATTGTTTCTTAATTTTTTTGAAAAAATTAAAAAAAAAAAATTTTTAAAAAAATTTTTTTAAATTTTTTTATTTATTTTTTTATTAAATTATTTATTTATTTCTTTGTTTTTTATTATTTTTTTACTTTAATTCTATTTTATTTTTTTTTAATTTTTTAAAAGATTTTCTAAAAAAAATGTTATTTAGATTTTTTTAAATTTTTTTCTCAATTCTTTTTTTTTCAATTTTAAAAATTGTTTTTAAATTTTTTTAATTATCTTTAATTTTTTGAAATTTTTTGAAATTTTTTTAAAAATTAAAAACAAATTTTTTTTTAATTTTTTGAAATTTTTTCAAAATTTTTTTTTAATTTTTATAATTTTTTTTTAATTATTTTAAAAAAAATTTCTAATATTTTTTATTTTTTATGTATTTATTTTTAAAATTTTTTAAAAACAAATTTTTTTATTTTTTTTCATTTTTTAAAATTTTTTTTAATTTTTATTTAAATTTCTTAAAAAAATTTTTAAAATTTTTTTAAAAAATTTTGGTTATTTAATTTTTTCTTTAATTCATTTATTATTATTATTTTAATTATTTATTTATCTTTAATTTTTTATTTATTTTTTAAAAAAATTTTATTTAATTTTTTTAAAAAAATTTAATAGTTTTTTATTTTTTTTAAATTTTAAAAAAAATTTAATTTTTATTTTATTTTTTTTTGTTAATTTTTTATTTTTTTATGTTACGTATGTGGATTTTTTCCCATACGCCGCTCTCAACCACTTTTCGAGCTCGCGTCTGCGAAGGGAAAACGCCCTAAAATCCTTTTGGTTATCACATACCACTAAGGGGGGTCATGATCTCGACCATCTGGATCACGACCATGGGAACGGGAGTGACACGACGACGACCCCGAAGAATTTCCTTATATGGAAATTTCTAATGCATCCCCACTCATTTTTGGGACTATATAAACCCTTTGGTTTCTACCCTCTGCGGTTAAAAGCAGTACAGTCACGCTCGTACCGATTCGGTTGAATTCAGTAAGATCGAGCTAAAGTCTCCGTCGGAATCATAGTTGACCTCATAGAATCCGCGAGTTCGGTTTACATTCTGTTGGGCACTTTGAAATAGCCGCTCGTACGCCCCGCATCGCCAGTGCGTCAACACCGAGCAAATTAGTGGTAATTTATACACATTTACTACACTATTTAACCGCGGCACTCACATTTGTACTATAATTCATTATTGAATACACGAATGGTGTTCACTTCTAAATCGAGTTGATTCGTTAAAACCCATCTTTTACCCAGCGATCCTTATAATATTAGTAGCGCTCACCCACTGATACAACTTTACCGCTCGAGTTGTATCGAATATAAATTAAGAGTTACGAGGCATTAGTAACATTTCCCGCGATTCCCTGATCTAGCATCAGGTTCGTTCGCAACCTTTCATCCAGAACAAGGAATCTTTACCAACCTAGTGGCTACCCGATTTCGCATCGGGTTCGTCCACGCTTAACCCTCCTACGGCTCCCTGATTTCGCATCAGGTTCGTCCGTATCCTACAGCTCCCTGGTTTCGCACCAGGTTCGTCTATGAATAATCCAACCTCCTAACAGCTCCTCGACTTCGCGTCGAGTTCGTCTGTGAATAACATCCTAGTGACACCCCGATTTCGCATCGGGTTCGTTCACGACGTTTCACCCTCCTGCGGCTCCCTGATTTCGAATCAGGTACGTCCGCGCTTGACTCCATTCCTAGAGGCTCCCTGATTTCGCATCAGGTTCGTCCTCGCCGTCAATAATCCAAGCGGCTCCCTGATTTCGCATCAGGTTCGTCCGCGCACCTTACTAACAAATTCATAAACCATATTCCTTGGGAAATACCCTTTTCGCCGGCCTCTCGCGTTGCCGCAGCCCCGGCTCGTAACATTTATTTTTTTACTATATATTTGTTGTGAGGTACAGGTGTAGATGCCGGGCACAGGGATTCGGTATGAACCGAAGGTAGTGGATCTTTAGCCGGTTTAAGAGTTGGAACTCACCGTAGAGTGAACAAAGATTTATTGAGCTTGAACTGACAATGGCGCGGCGATCATGGTAGTGATCGGTAATCGATTCGCAAAAGTTGAGAGCGCGAGCCCCGTTTGGGCGGTGGTTATATATGGTCATTTTGGGTCACGATGGGGCCTAATGGTCACTGTCCGATGACCCGTGGCTGTGCAACTTTCGTTATCCGCGCATCGTTGGCGGATTCCTTAGCATTGGGACACGTCTTGCGGGCTCGATGCTAAACGGTGGTTGTTTCACAACATCCTCCCCCCCCCCTTGGAAGAAGGGTGGCTGTATCGGGATAAATTGGTCTTATTTCTATTGCTCAGAGTCAGTTCGTTACATAAGGTTTCCCGATTACAATGTTTTATACAATCGTTTCTTTGTTCAATTTCCTAATTGTACATTGAGTTCTGATCGTGATATTTTTGGTGTTGGCACAGTGTATACGGTCTGTGCCTCGCGTTTCGTTGTTTTCTTATGATGACTTACCAAGTATATTATAATTGCTAGTACTATTGCTATTACGGTTAGTATCGTTGTCGCACTTGGATACAATATGTGCCATATTGGTATGTTTTAATGTTTCGCTTCTGTTGGTAGTTCGTTTTTTACCTGATTATGTTGTTTGTACAATTTAGAAAATTCCGAAGGGTCTTTTGTGATGTGAGGGGTTTTGTTCGTGTGGCGTTAACTAATCCTGCTATGTTCGGGTCTGCGGTTATGTTGTAAAGTGTTGCTGTTTTTATTTCTAAGTCTTGTTCGTATAGTGTTTTTTGGTTACGCAATAGTACTTCTTTACTGCTTATTTTACAATTGTCTTTTAACGTGATAGTTCCCGAGTGCGTGAGTGTTGTTTTGAATGTTTTACTATTGGTACATTGGATTGTGATCGTTTCTGGTTCATGGGTCGCGTAGATCCATGTCGCCGGTTGTGCCGTGGCAATCCAGAGGCTATTGTTCGCTGTAAAATATTTTACTTCGCAGTTTTCGGGGAATTTATCCGTGAATTGTAACCATAAGTTGACCTCGCACTCGCGTGTCTCCGTCAGCTTATGTACAACCATCGGTTGTTTACAGTAATATTGGGATACTATTTTTTTACATTTTTGTAGTTCTTGTTCGCTTGCGATTATGTATTGATCGTCATCCGTGTCGAGTATCATGATTCGTGAATGAGTGACTAACAACGTATATATATTATCGCGTACATGTATTGGGACCGGGGTTGCTTCTATTACACAGTAGGTCTGGGAGGTAATGAGTGGTATTTTTATAACGGTAACGAGTGTTTGTTTTTCATAGTATGCTGCGATTGATGATAAACGCTCGATTAGGTGCGCGTTCTCTAACGTAGGTACTAGTGGGAATGTGAATCCGTCTGGTAAGCGCGATACCGCTGTCTGTAATAATCTTATTATTTCTGCGTTTGATAACACGCTTGGTTCTATGCTCCCACTTTTTAGCTGACTACAGTATTGTTTTACGTCCCTTAAGTCATTCAGTAGGTCGACTAGCAGTGAGTTCAATGTCGCGAAGTGATCCACTAGGTCAGTACGTATTTTCTGCCGCGGAAGCTCCGTCTCGACTTGCACTCGCAGCTGTCTTGTCTGTGTTGCTAGTATTTTTTCGTTTTCTTGTATCGTCTGTTCAATGTCGTGTAGGTGGTGTAGGGTATTGTTTGTTAGTTGTATTTGTCGTCTTATTGTTGTCTGTAGTGCGTCTTGTCTACTGTCTACTTCCGCGAAGTGTGTTCCGAAAATTGTTTTTGCTATTGAGCCTATTCCGTTTATTAAGCCTCTTCGTTTGTTTTGAGTATATGAAGGTATTTGATAAATGTGTTGAATTTGTCTGTTTAATCCTTCCGTTCGCCTCACCAAAACACCAAGGTAGTTTTGGCATGTTGATTTTAGCTCTCGTATGTAAGCTGGTAAGTTGCATAATGTTGTTACCTCTTTGATGTATGGTTTTAATTGTTCGTACCTCCGTATCAGTGGCTCTGTGTCTAATCGTGTCACTATCTTCCACTCATTTGTAGGTGTAAGTCGCCGATGTGGATAAAGTGGATTCCCGCGCTATGTTTCGTGGGTTCGATTATGTATGGTAATGTGTCGCTAGTGGCCGTAGCCTGTGGAGTTAGATACTGCAGCCCGATGCACCTGTAAGACGTATTAACTCAAGTCGTAACATGGAAGTCTGAATCTATCCCTTCCTAATTTCTTTTCGCGCGTGCCTATATATAGCGTTGTTCCGCGATTTTTCTTTATTTTTCAAAAAGATTCCAATTATATCTATTTCGTATGTTTCCTAATTTATTTTCCTTTATTCCCATTTCCTCTCTCCCGCCTGTAGTATTAGCGTTTTTATTCGACAAAGTGTTTTATTCTATTTACGTGGACGGTTAACGTTCTTCTTCCCTTTTTAATGGTGACGTTAACTTTGGATTTTTTATCTATTACTGTGTATGGTCCTTCCCATTTCGCGTCTAGTTTTTTTTATCTTCGTCGTCTCACTGTTTCATCGTATAATAATACCTCATCGCCTATTTTGAATTGAATTTCCTTACTTTTTTTATCGTATGTAGTTTTTGAGCGTTGTTTCGCGTCTACTAACTTTGCTCGCGCTACTTCATTTGAGGTCCTTAGCCGTTCTCTGGCCTCTTGCGCGTAATCGTCGTAATTATAGGTAGGATTTGGCGTGATTTTTAGTGCGGTCGGTAGTTCCGCTTTCTGTCCGTAAACTAGTTCGTGGGGGGTGTAACCTGTCGCAGTATGCGGGGTTGTATTATAAGTGAACATTGCGTAGGGTAACCATTTGTCCCAATCGGAATGGTCTCGGTCTATATAATGTCTCAGGTATTCTACTAACGTCCTGTGGGACCTTTCCAGTGCTCCGTTCGATTCAGGGTGATAAGCCGTAGTTTGAATTTTCGTGATCTTTAATAACTTACATGTGTCTTTGAACATTTCTCCTATGAAATTGGCTCCCTGATCTGTCAGGATTTTATCTGGTATTCCATGTTCACAAATTATCTTTGTTACAAATGCTTCTGCTATCGTTTTTGCTTCTTGGTCGAGGATGGGTATTGCTTTACTAAATTTCGTGAGGTGATCCTGGAATGTTAGGATGTATCTATTTCCTAGCGTAGTTACTGTGAGGGGTCCTACTATATCCAGTGCGCCCTTTTCGAATGGTCGAGTAGGCGTGTCGGAAATCACCATTGGTGCTTTGGTCCTTCTACTTGCTTTATTCTTTTGGTACCAGGTGCATTTTTGGATGTACTCTTCTATGTCTTTATCCATTCCCGTCCATTTATACCTTTGTTTTATTCTTTGTGCTGTACGTTGGATTCCTTGATGTCCGCCTAATGGTGCTAAATGGTATTCGTACAGTATTTGTTGTCTGTCTTTTTCAGATTCTACCTCGACTATGCTTGTTTCTTGTTTTGTGTTTTCAACGCTTTCTTCTTGTTGGTGCCGTATTACATTCACGTTTCTACTCAGCGCGTCTGCGTTTGTGTTGGCTTTTCCAGCCTTATGTATTATCTCGTAGTCGTATTCGGCTAATTGTATTCGCCAGCGAATCAGTCTCGATCCGGGGTCTTGTACCTTGAATAACCATACCAGTGCTTTGTGATCTATTACCACCTTGAAGTGTGTTCCATACACATAGGGTCGAAATTGTTTCGTTGCCCAGACGATAGCGAGTAATTCCTTTTCAGTTGTGTTATAGTTTCTTTCTGCTTTATTCAAAACTCTGCTCGCGTATGCTATCGGTCGGTCTTCTCCTATTTCTCCTTGCGATAGTATTGCGCCTATCGCTATATCGGATGCATCGGTTGTGACTATGAATTCTTTTGAAAAATCTGGGTAGGCTAATACGGGCGCTGTAATTAAACAGTTTTTTAGCGTCTCGAACGCGTATTGCTGTTCGGCTGCCCAGACAAATTCCGTTTTGCCGCTTGTTAGGTTTGATAAGGGTTTCGCTATTTTTGAATATTGTGGAATGAACCTTCGGTAATATCCTGCTAGTCCTAAGAAGGATTGTAATTCTTTTAATTTCGTAGGCACGGTGTACTGTTCCACTGCCCTCGTTTTCTCTGGATCCGGATTTATGCCTTCTGGGGTTATTATGTGTCCCAGAAATCCTACTTCTTTACATAGGAACGAGCATTTTTCCGGCTGCAGTTTCAGGTTGTATTCTCGTAGCTTTCTCATCACCCTTCGCAATCATGCATTATGCTCCTGCAGGGTAGCACCGTGTACTACTATGTCATCCAGATAGACGAAACAGTCTATCCCTTGTAGTCCCACGAGTACGGTGTTCATCATCCTTTGGAACGTTGCCGGTGCGTTTCTTAGTCCAAAGGGCATTCGGTTGAACTCGAAATGTCCCTGTGGCGTGGAGAACGCCGTCTTTGCCTTGTCTCTATCGTCCATGGGTATCTGGTGGTACCCGGACGCGAGATCTAGCGTGGTGAAGTACTGAGCGTTCCCTAACTGGTGAAGTATATCTGTGATATTTGGCAGTGGGTACGAGTCTCCTATCGTGACTTCGTTTACTTTTCTGAAATCTACGACTACGCGTTTTCTAACATTTCCTTCGGCATCCGGTTTCTTTGGTACTACCAGTAGCGGTGCGTTCCATGGGCTGTCGCTGTGTTGTACGATCCCGTCTTCTATCATTTGGTGTAACTGTGCTTTTACCTCACGCTTGTGCGTTTCTGGTAACCTATATGGTTTTATATTGCAGGGGTTCGTTCCCTCCTTGACGGGTATGCGATGCGTCGTCGCATTCGTGGTTGTCAAGGGGTCGCTTGCTAAATGGAAATTTTTGCAAAATTCCCTGCCGATTTCTTCGATGCTAAATTTTTCCTCGCTGTTTAGGTGATTTAATTTCATCAATTCCAAGACTCTGTTCACGCGAGTTATCAGCGGTTCTTTTCCAATGGTTGCGCGGAATGCCGCGACAGCGGAATGTACGCTCGCTGCCGCGTTGCCTGGTACCTCGGTTAATTCTATGTGTGGTATTAGCAACGTGCGCGAACCATTTGTTAGATTTATAATACAGGCTATTCCTTTTCCTCGGACTGGTTTTACTAAACACTCGCCCAGGAATATTCCTTCTTCTAATTCTCGTTTCTCTATTATTCCTTCTCTTTCGCCGTCTATGTCGATTTCTACTATCGTCTGCGCGCGTGGGGGAATCGTGATTTTATTTTGAGCTAGGAGGGTTTTCCAGGGTCGGTCCCCGATCGTGAGGGTTCGCGTTTTATAATCAATTCTAGCCTCGTGGCTCTTGAGGAAGTCTATTCCTATTATCCCTTGGGAGTCTTTTAGCGTGTCTCCTTCGACTATGTATAAAGGGTGCTTAATTTCTTTGTCTTCGAGTGAGAACGTAGCTTCTATCCTTCCTAATGTTGTGATTGGCTCTCCAGAAAGGGCTATTAGTTGCAGATCGCTTCCTTTCCTTTCCACGTCGTCTCAGACGCATGTTTTGGCTATTACCGATACCTCTGCTCCTGAGTCTATTAACATCCGAACTACTTTATCCTTGCTTTCTTTTATTTCTACCTGTATTTCGTCTGATGCGAAGTCGGTCGTTTCGGCCGTGTGTGTCCGTATTTTCGCTGTTCGCATAGATTTTCGATTCTCTTCGCGGTTATCGCGTTGCTCGTTAGAGGGGAAGGAGAGGGCCGGACCTCTCGGTTGCGATTTTGCTGGGTTGGCATTGTAAGGCCATCGTCCTTGCTCGCGTGCTCTATCATAATTATATGACTGGCGTTGTACCGCGGAGCACCACTGCTCGCGGAACTCGCGCCGCGGTTTAATGCAGACGTTGTAAACCGTTTCTTGGTAGAGCGTTCTTCCTCTATAGCTATCGATATCGCTTCCTGCAAATCGGCTGATCGTCGTGATTTGACCAGAATTTTCAGGTCGTCGCGAAGCCCTTCTTGCAAAAGTGTGTGCGCTTGCCTTTTAAATATTTTAACGGCTGCTGCTTTTTCTACTGGCATATCGTTTTCGTCTAACCCTACCTCGATTAATTCGTTAAGCAATTTAGCCAGACGGCTCCCGTAGGAATGTGCATCTTCCTGCGTTCCTTGGGTACATTTCAAAAGTTCCATTAATACGGTCGCGGACCTACGCGCTGGTTTGTAAATTGAGTTTAATACGTCTTCCAGGTCCTTGAACGTTCGAATGTCCCGTGTCCGTACTTCTAATCGCGCTGTTCCAATTAACCTGGTCGTCTTTATTCCATTTATGATCCGAGCCCGGTGCTCAGGCGTTTTGAATGATCTCAACACGTATTTAGCAGTGTCGAGGAAATCTACTAGCTCCTTGCTATTGGTCCCGTCAAATTTGGGTACCATTTTTAAGGCGTTAAAGGATCATCGTTCATCCAATTCTATAGGACCGTCGGGCGGTTCCTCAATTTTGAATGCGGGGGGTACGAAAAGACTAGCTCGCCTAGGCTTGTCATCTCTGTCTAGTTCGTCGCCGAAATCCGCCGTCCCCGTGGCCCTCTCTTGGCGGGGGTGATTCTAATCATAATCGCATCCTATCTATTTCTTCTTCTACCTGTCGGGGCATAACCCGTATTTCGTCTCCGTTTCTCTGTCTGTATTCCGTCATATGAGATTCCGATAGATCTGTCAGTTTCCGAGCTATTTCCTGCACAGACTCCTGTAGAAGCTGTAACGTTTGTTCGATCGCGGGCAGTTTACCTACAGTCTGCTCTAGCGTCGCGACTCTAGCTTCGGATCTCGCATTTCTCGAATCGGTTACTACCACTAGGGGTTCAATAATCGGGGTGTCCACCCTCGCGGATCCTCCTGGGTTTTGCCCTACTGGGGATCTCTGCATTGTGCTTAATGCTTGTCTATGTGTCGGACAAAATAAGTCGCTGTCGTACGAGGTGTACGTGAACCCGCTGTTTTCGGAGCAAGTCTCGCCAGACGTATCCAACGCTATGGGAGGAAGTAAACTAGAATCTAAATCCTCGAAGGGGAATAGTCGTTCCCAAACTACGTGTCCGTCGGGTCCTAGCGATCCTTGTAATGCTTCAGTTATTGAACTATCGTGTCCTGCTAGCCGATTTGGGCCGTCTATCGCGCTCTCGTTGGTTTCGATAATCGCATCGACCGCCGCCGCGTATTCTTCGTCGCTGGGTGCGATCGCGGGTAAGCTACGTGTTCGGCGTGAAGTGCCTATTCGACTTATGTCCGGTACTACGGTTTCGCGTTTTTCTATTACGCCTAGATTTCGCTCGAGGTTAGGCCCTGCTGATACCGCTCGGCGCATGAAAAATTTTCTGCGACGCGACGCTCAACGTATGTATTAGATTTCGCACTTACAATACGAATAGTAGCAGCTGCATCGATGTCGTGGTCGTGGAGTGGTCGTTGACAGCACTACTAGTTGATCTACTGCCTCCGTTGCTGGTCGGTATTGGCTGTGGTAGATCTGCGTTGCTCTCGTCAGTAAGGCTCACCTGGTCCTCTACGTTGGCTGAATCCCACCGCTGCCATCAATTTTGTGGTGAGGTTGCCGGGGCTGAGATTCTCCCTGAGAATCTCGTCGGTTGCCGTGGGCTGGTCCCTGAAGGGTCGTCCTCCGGGCTCCGATAGTACGGGTGTAGATGCCGGGAACGGGGATTCGGTATGAACCGAAGGTAGTGGATCTTTAGCCGGTTTAAGAGTTGGAACTCACCGTAGAGTGAACAAAGATTTATTGAGCTTAAACTGACAATGGCGCGGCGATCACGGTAGTGATCGCTAATCGATTCGCAAAAGTTGAGTCCGCCAGCCCCGTTTGGGCGGTGGTTACATATGGTCATTTTGGGTCACGATGGGGCCTAATGGTCGATGTCCGATTCCTTAGCATTGGAACACGTCTTGCGGGCTCGATGCTAAACGGTGGTTGCTTCACAACATATTTTTTTTATTTTTTAAAAAAAAATTTAATTTTTTTAAAATTTAAAAAAAAAATTTTATTTATTTATTTTAAATTTTTATTATTATTTTTTTTAATTTTTAATTTTTTTTTTAAATTTTGTATTTTTTTTTTAAATTCTTAAAAAATTTTTTTAAATTTCTTAAAAAAAATTTTAAATTTCTTAAATTTTTTATTTATTATTTTATTTATTTATTTGTCTTTAAATTTTCTTTTATTTTTTAATTTTTTTAAAACTTATTTTAAATTTTTTATTTTTTTTTAATTTTTTTTTATTTTTTATTTATTTTTTTAAATTTTTTTAAATTTTTTCTTTATTTTTTTGCTTTTAATTTTAAATTTTTAATTTAAAATTTTTGAATTTCTTAAAAAATTTTTTATTTTTTTTTTAATTTTTCTTTTTTAATTTTTGTTCATTAAATTTTTTCCTTAATTCATTTATTATTATTATTTTATTTATTTATTTATTTTAAATTTTTTTATATTTTTTTAAAAAAATTTTTTAAATTTCTTAAAAAAAATTTTAATTTCTTAAAAAAATTTCTTATTTTATTTATTTATTTATCTTTAAATTTTCATTTATTTTAAAATTTTTTTTAAAACTTTTTTTAAATTTTTAATTTTTTTTTTAATTTCTTAAAAAATTTTTAAAAAAAATTTTAAAATATTTTTTAAACAATTTTTTAAATTTTTATTTTATTTTTTAATAATTTTTTTTGTTTGTTAATTTTTAAAAAAAATTAAAAAAAAAATTTTTTTAATTTTTTTATTTATTTATTTTTTAAATTATTTATTTATTTCTTTGTTTTTTTATTATTTTTTACTTTAATCCTTTTTTATTTTTTTTAATTTTTTAAAAAAATTAAAAATAAAATTATTTAGATTTTTACAATTTTTTTTCTTAATTTTTTTTCAATTTTATAATTTTTTTTTACTTTTCTTTAATTTTATAAAAAAATTTAATTTTTTTTTTTAAATTTTTAAATATTTTTTTTTAAATTATTTATTTATTTTTATTTAACTTTCAAATTTTTTTAAATTTTTTTATATTTTTTTTTAAAATGTTAAAAAAAAATTTTTAATTTTTTTATTATTTTTGTTTATTTAATTTTTTCTTTAATTCATTTATTATTATTATTTTATTTATTTATTTGTCTTTTCTTTATTTTTTTATTTTTTTAAATTTTTTAAATTTTTTTTAAAAAAATGTTTAAAATATTTTTTAAACAATTTTTTTTTAATTTTTTATAATTTTTTTTATTTATTTTTTTTAAAAAAAAAATTTTTTTGCTTTTTATTTTTTAAAAATATTTTTTTTAATGTTACGAGCCGGGGCTGCGGCAACGCGAGAGGCCGGCGAGAAGGGTATTTCCCAAGGGATATGGTTAACGAATTTGTTAGTAAGGTGCGCGGACGAACCTGATGCGAAATCAGGGAGCCGCTTGGATTATTGACGGCGAGGACGAACCTGATGCGAAATCAGGGAGCCTCTAGGAATGGAGTCAAGCGCGGACGAACCTGATTTGAAATCAGGGAGCCGCAGGAGGGTGAAACGTCGTGAACGAACCCGATGCGAAATCGGGGTGTCACTAGGATGATGTTCACAGACGAACTCGACGCGAAGTCGAGGAGCTGTTAGGAGGTTGGATTATTCACAGACGAACCTGGTGCGAAACCAGGGAGCTGTTCGGAGGTTGGTAGACTTACAGACGAACCTGGTGCGAAACCAGGGAGCTGTAGGATACGGACGAACCTGATGCGAAATCAGGGAGCCGTAGGAGGGTTAAACGTGGACGAACCCGATGCGAAATCGGGGAGCCACTAGGTTGGTAAAATTCCTTTATTTGGATGAAAGGTTGCAAACTAACCTGATGCTAGATCAGGGAGTCGCGGGAAATGTTATTAATGCCTCGTAACTCTTAATTTTTATTTGATACAACTCGAGCGGTAAAGTTGTATCAGTGGGTGAGCGCTACTAAGTTTATAAGGATCGCTGGGTAAAAGATGGGTTTTAACGAATCAACTCGATTTAGAAGTGAACACCATTCGTGTATTCAAGATTAGTTGGTACAAATGTGAATGTCGCGATTAAATAGTGTAATAAATGTGTGAAAATTACCACTAATTTGCTCGGTGTTGACGCACTGGCGATGCGGGGCGTACGAGCGGCTATTACAAAGTGCCCAATAGAATGTAAACCGAACTCGCGGATTCTATGGGGTCAACTATGATTCCGACAGAGACTTTAGCTCGATCTTACTGAATTCAACCGACTCGGTACGAGCGTGACACAACGTTACTCTACGCGTAACTGTACTGCTTTTAACCGCAGAGGGTAGAAACCAAAGGGTTTATATAGTCCCAAAAATGAGTGGGGATGCATTTGAAATTTCCATATAAGGAAATTCTTCGGGGTCGTCGTCGTGTCACTCCCGTTCCCATGGTCGTGATCCAGATGGTCGAGATCATGACCCCCCTTAGTGGTATGTGATAAGCAAAAGGATTTTTAGGGCGTTTTCCCTTCGTAGACGCGAGCTCGAAAAGTGGTTGAGAGCGGCGTATGGGGAAAAATCCACATACGTAACATTAATATTTTAAAATTTTTTTTTACTTTTCAATTTTTTTTTTAATTTTTTAAAAAAAATTTTAAAAAAATTTTTTAAATATTTTTCAAACAATTTAAATTTTTTTTATTTCTTATATATATATTTTAAAATTTTTTCTTTATTTTTTTATTTTTTTTTTCAATTTTAAAAATTTTTTCTTTAAATATCTTCAAAAAATTTTTTTTGTTTCTTTTTTAAATTTTTGTTTATTTAATTTTTTCTTTAATTAATTTATTATTATTATTTTATTTATTTATTTACATTTAAATTTTCATTTATTTTAAAAATTTTTTTTTTAATTTTCATTTATTTTTAAAAAAAATATTTTAATTTTTTTTTAAATTTCTTAAATTTTTGTTTATTTATTTTTTTCTTTAATTCATTTATTATTATTATTTTATTTTTTTATATATTTTAAATTTTTTTTAATTTTTAAAATTTTTTTTTTCAATTTCTTAAAAAAAATTTTATATTTCTTAAAATTCTTTCTTATTTTATTTATTTATTTATCTTTAAATTTTCATTTATTTTTAAAAATTTTTTAAAACTTTTCTTAAATTTTTAAATTTTTTTTAATTTCTTAAAAAAAAATTTTAAAAAAATTTAAAAATATTTTTTAAACAATTTTTAAAATTTTTATTTTATTTTTTAATTATTTTTTTATTGTTTGTTAATTTTTAAAAAAAAAATACAAAAAATTTTTTAAAATTTTTTTTATTTATTTATTTTTAATTATTTATTTATTTCTTTGTTTTTTTATTATTTTTTACTTTAATCCTTTTTTATTATTTTTTACTTTAATCCTTTTTTATTATTTTTTTTAATTTTTTAAAAAAATTTTTAAAAAAATTTTATTTAGATTTTTACTATTTTTTCTTGATTTTTTTCCAATTTTATATTTTTTTTACTTTTCTTTAATTTTTTTTAATTTTTTAAAAATTTTTAAAAATTTTTTTGAAATTTTTTTTAAAAGGTTTTTTAGTTTTTTATTTTTTTTAATTTTTTCAAATTTTTTTAAAAAATTTTTTTCAAATTTTTTTTAAAAAATTTTTTCAAATTTTTTTAAAAAATTTTTTCAAATTTTTATTAAAAATTTTTTTCAAATTTTTTTTTTAATTTTTTGTCAATTTTTTTCAATTTTTCAATTTATTTAATTTAAAAAAAAATATTTAATTTTTTCTTTAATTCATTTATTATTGTTATTTTATTTATTTATTTGTTTTAAATTTTTGTAAATTTCTATTTTTTGTTATTTTTAAAATTTTTTTAAAAAAATTAAAAAAAAATTTTTTAAATTCTTTTAAAAAATTTCTTATAATTTTTTTTAATTTTTCTTGAAATTTTTGTTTATTTAATTTTTTCTTTAATTCATTTATTATTACTATTTTATTTATTTATTTATCTTTAAATTTTTTTATATTTTAAAATTTAATTTTTTTTTACATTTCTTTAAATTTTTTTTTAAATTTCTTAAAAAAATCTCTTCAACTTCTTTTTTAAATTTTTGGTTATTTAATTTTTTATTTAATTAATTTATTATTATTATGTTATTTATTTATTTACATTTAAATTTTCAATTATTTTTAAAAATATTAAAAAAAAACTTTTTTTAATTTTTTAAAAAATATTTGTTTATTTAATTTTTTCTTTAATTCATTTATTATTATTATTTTACTTATTTATTTATCCTTATATTTTCTTTTATTTTTTTAATTTTTTTTAAAAACTTTTTTTTGAATTTGTTTGAATTTTTTTTAAATATTTTAAATTTTTTCAAAAATTATTATTATTTAAAAAATCTAAATATTTAAAAAAAAATTCATTTATTTATTTTTTTAAAATATATTTAAATTGTTATTTTTTATTCTTTTAAATTTTTTTTTAAATTTTGTTTCTAATTCTTTTTTATTATTTTAAATTTTTTTAGAAATTTAAAAAAAAATTTATTTGGTTTTTTTTTATTTTTTTTTTCAATTTTTAAAATTTTTTTTAAAATTATAAAAAAATTCTTCTTTTTTTTTAAATTTAAAAAATTCTAATATTTTATTATTTTTTTATGCATTTATTTAAAAAATTTTTTTTTAAATTTTTTTCATTTTTTTTAATTTTTATCTAAATTTCTTAAAAAAATTAAAAAAAATATTTTAAATTAAAAATTAAATTTAAATTAAAAATTTCTTTTGAAATTTTTTTTTTAAAAATTTCTTTTTTTTAATTTTCTTTTTAAATTTCTTAAAAAAATGTTAAATTTCTTAAAAAAATTTTTTTTTTTAAATTTTTGTTTATTTAATTTTTTCTTTAATTAATTTATTATTATTATTTTATTTATTTATTTATTTTTAATTTTTTATTTTTCTATTTTTTGTTATTTTTAAAAAATTTCTTAAAATTTTTTTTTTAATTTTTCTTAAAATTTTTGTTTATTTAATTTTTTCTTTAATTCATTTATTATTACTATTTTAAATTTAAAATAATTTTTTACATTTCTTTAAAAAATTTCTTTAAAATTTCTTAAAAAAATCTTTTCAACTTTTTTTTAAAATTTTGTTTATTTAATTTTTTCTTTAATTCATTTATTATTATTATTTTATTTATTTATTTACATTTAAATTTTCATTTATTTTAAAATTTTTTTTTTTAATTTTCATTTATTTTTAAAAAAAAATTTAATTTTTTTTTTAAATTTCTTAAATTTTTGTTTATTTAATTTTTTCTTTAATTCATTTATTATTATTATTATATTTACTTATTTATCTTTTCTATATTTTTTTTTAATTTTTAAAATTTTTTTTAAAATAATGTTTAAAATATATTTTAAACAATTTTTTTTACACTTTTATATATTTTTTTATTTTTTTTTCAAAATTATTTTTTTCTTTTTATTTTCTTTTAAATTTTTTTATAAATTTTTAAAAAAAATTTTTTAGTTTTTAAAAAAAATTATTTAAAATATTTTTTATTTTTTTTTAAATTTCTAAAAAAAATTTTTTTTTTTAAATTTTTGGTTATGTAATTTTTTCGTTAATTCATTTATTATTATTATTTTATTTATTTATTTATCTTTTTGTTACGTCCCGATATAAGACTTCCTGTAAATCACCCCGAGCGGTTGGAATGATTTACCGGGTTCTTGCTCTATCGAAGGGCTAAGGCCCACCTTGACTATACTTACCGGGAATATGGAAGGTGACAAGGGTTTGAAAGAATAAAGTACAGGGGATATAAGGGAGAAACGATAAGAATAAATATATTGTTACATAAATAAGATTATCCTACCTCGAGACAGCGCTTCGTCTCAGCTGTCGCTCGCTGTGTCGCTCGGGTGTCGCGCGGCACGCTTGCCGTCTCGTGTTTCGGTCGCTCGCAGTGTCGCTGACCTACGGGTAGGTCGTGGTCGCTCGCTGTGCTTCTCGGATGTCGGTGGCCTAGAGCCCGTCGTACCGCACTGTCTCTAACGTACTTCTACGCGGTCCTACGTCGGTCTCGATTGACGCGCAAGGGCTCTCCCGGCTATGCCGTTTCCTGTGTGTCGGACGGAGTTACCCTTCTTACGAATTACTATCGGCCGATCGCGCTTCGCGGAATCTGCGTGGAGACGTGGTCGCGGTATCTAGACGGTCCTCTGGTCCGTCGCGACTTCCTAACTCGAGCACTCGAATAATAATAATCTTTTTAGCGGCTCCCGATCGCGGGCCGAACCTCGAACGATCCCTACGAATGGGGGAAACTGCCCCGTCGGCAGCTGTCGCTTGCTTCACCAATTCCCTGATTATTGAGAAATAATTGGGGAATTGGGCCGATCGCGGTCGTTGTCCCCATCGCTGTTGCCACGGGCTCAGCACCACTCGATTGCTACACGCGAGGCGATTCCGCTGGATCGCCCTTGCGAAACAAAAGCGACGCGTGGACAGCAAGCACGGGATGGACCTAAAGGGCCCATGTAACACCACCCCACTTAGACACGAAACGGCCTCGGGAGGCTGTTTCGTCGTCAACCCGTGCGTAGCTGTCGGCGCGTACGCTTTTTCCGCGTCTTAATACTATGAATAACGCACTTAAAACTAGGGGACGCAAGGAGAAACTAATGAATAAGTCATAATTAACCCATAAAAGAAAACCCATATATTGTTATAAAATAATTTACAGAAAAGAAAAAAAACAAGGTAATGGCGCTGGTAGGTGGTGATAATGGCCTGATCGCTCTGCTGCGAATAGAAATGAAAAACCGAAAAAATTACAATCGGATCGCGTCACTTTTAAGTGTTACAATTTTGTTGGTATTTACCTAATACGAGAGGTGCTCCTTTATTCCGCTCCGGCGGAGATCACCCAGGGCACATCCCGGGGTTTGGGAGGCTCCAACGGACTTGGTGCCTCCAGAATCGGGAAGGCCGGGAGAAATCGCAGTTCTGCTTCCACCATTGCCCGGATACAACCGGTGCAATTTCCGGGCACAGACCATTTTAGATGGCGCCTCCGGCACTGGGTGCACCTGGTTAGTGCGACGGCCCTGGTCTCACTTGCCAACCAGTGCACCGCTAGCTTGCGGTAATCGTTGAAATTTTCCGGTGGGTTCGTCCACGCGCATACCCCGCACAGTGTCTGGGTTTTTAACGCCCAGACGCGTCCGTCCTCCCCCGTGCACGTTGTCTCCGGACGCACGCATAGCCTCCGTCCGAAGGGTCCTTGGAGGCGGCGCGGGAGGACGGCCTCTGCCAGGGATGCGCGGACGTGCTTTGAATCGTTAAAGGTGCGATACTCCATTTTCTCGTTGTTGTAAGAATTTTCTAACGACTGTATCTCGCTCGCTTGATTGATGTCTTATATGCTATTGTCCCTACTACCTAATTTTCGCAGCAGAGCGCATCGCGAGGATTGATTCTACAGGTATCGCGTGGGGTTTATTGCTACGGTCAGCAGCTACGGTCTAGAATATTTCGAAGTATGACTCGGAGCCCGCGAACTTTCTCGCTTGTTCTACCTGAGTTTTTTCATTTGTCCTCGTGGGCGGTATAACGGGTAGGTCTGGAGGAAAGGATGTAATAGCAAGAGGACGGGGTCTTGAAATTATTTGCGGAGGGGGACGGGATGGTACCATCTCTATATCCACTTTTGTCTTGGTCCTTGAGGGCTTGCGATGTTGTGTGCGGCGTGCCTTCAAAAAACGGTATCCAATCCAGACAATATGGAGAACGATGAAAATTCCTCCCAGTCCGGGCAGTCCATAGGTAACATAAGTTGTTAGGTTTTCGGTACGATGATGGGTGGCCAGCTCCCTTGCTTGTCTTTCGATGTCTTCCAGGGCGACTGCGTTTGCTATCGCATGGGCGTCGTGAAGGGTCCCCTGGGGCTCCTTTCCTTGATGATCGGACAAGATTTTTACGTGGTGTTCCGTGAGCGTTGGCAGGATCCCTGAGATGTCTATGTCGATGGATGGTTTGTAAACGGTTGTCAATGTCTCGGTGTCAACTCCGGATGCCCAGACCTGATCGGTGCCGATCTTAGCCTGACAATCTCTCTTCAGTTGTAATATTCCTGCCCCCCGGAGCATTTCATATCCGGCCGCGTGCTTGTTGCATTGGATCTGCAGGGCCTGGGTGTCTTTGATGGAATATAACCAGGTGTTGGGTGCGACCATCTTCTTGAGGAAGGTTCGACTTCCGGGAAGGGTCTCGATGTTGCAACTAGACCACTTGATGTTCTGTGGTCTTAACAACGCATCCGTCTCGCAGCTCGGTGCGTTCTCCAAGTCCTGGAGCGGTATACTGAGTTCGCACATGTACATCCGAGGGTGCTTCCTGCATGCTGTGATGTAGTTATCGTTGGGCATGAAGTATTGGGTTTTGGTTTGGCTGATTGCCAAATACTGTGTTGTTGGTACTATGAATATAGGGGTAGAGACATTGGTTGAGATAGACTGGAACGAAGGGCACGGTTGTAGGTGATAAAGGTCGAAGGGAATTTGGTCTAGTAAGGGGATGTCGAGTGACAAGATGATTCGTCCCTGTATGTAGGCTACGTTTAATTTGGTCACCCCTTGTAATTGTTCGGAATTTAATTCTTCTGGAGTCAGCGGGAATTCGTATGGCGTGGTTTCGCGAATTCGTTCGCAAGTTTGCGCAAGCTGACTGGGGGACAATACGGCCGGATGTAGGATACCGAGTTTCGCGAACGTAAGCGCGTCCGCAATTATGATGAGCACGGTCACGTACTCGTCCACGTGCCTGGTCATCAAAAATGTCCATGTCGAAAAGGCTGATTGTAATTCTACTTTTGTTTCTCGTTCGTCTAATTGTAATGTACCCGCCGTTATTTCCTTAATTCTATCGCCCATGTTTTGCACGGAACCCGTTACAGCTTTTAGTGTGTTGTGTATATCCTGGAATTCGGATTTTACAATGTGTGTTTGGTTTCCTAACAGTTCGGCTAAGTGGTTTTGATCCTTGTACAGTTTATCTATTTCCTTATTGTAATATTGGGCGTCGTCGCTATCTAAAGTTCCGAAAAGGGCCTTACTCAGCGATCCGATGAATCCTAACGGTACCGATCGCCTGGTGCGGCGGAGCGGTGATTTTCCCAGAATGCTGAGTAGCAGTTCCTCGTAGCGTTTACTGTCGAGGAGTTTTCGTTGCAAGGCCGCGTTAAGGGCGTCGGCCGGGCAAGGCGTCCAATTATTTGTATTACATATTGCCTTCATCCGGTCTATCTGGGGTTGAAGCTGCGGTCTCGAAGCTAGTACTTCCGCGACTCCTATGCCAGTAACCAGCCTCCATTGGGTATGGAATACTCGGAGGGGTCTGATCCTTTCGTAGTACAAGCCCGGGTTGTGGGTTAATTGCGATATCCTGTAGTCTCCGTCGATGATGTTACTATTAACGATCGTCCACAGGGACGCAAACAAAAACAGCCCACGTCCGTCCATTGTGGCCGTAGTACGAAGGTTTTCCGAAAATGTCAAATTCGCGGGGGAATTCTATTGTTTTTACGTAGTTGACTACTGCAAATGCGAAAAACAAGTGAGATAAAGAGGATGGGGGGGGGGGGGGGATAAATAAAGTTTTGGAATGTGGGACCGTGGTTATGGAAGTCGGTAATACGACTCCTTCCTCCGGTCCGTTGTAAGCTTAAACCACACTATATGCGCTCCATTGGCGTCAAGGTGGTTTATCTTTAATATAAGCATGTTTCAATTTATCGAAATGTTTTATGATTTGTTGGCCCTTATCTGAGATTAGTACCGCGTTGTTTTGATCGGTAATTGCTTTTATTTTGAAGGGGCCGATGTAATGCGGATCAAATTTGTGGAGCCGGGGCTCCTTTAGTACGTAAACGAGGTCGTTTGCCGCAAAGGTGACCTGATTACTTTTTCGGTCATAAATATTTTTTTAACGCGATTTGCTGGTGTCCAAATTTGATCGCGTGATCGTTCGGATTTCGTCTAAGCGCTCTACTAGATTTTGTACGTATCCCGGGTATGTCGTGTACCGAGGTGTTATACGAGTACATAGCAAACGGAAGTAGCAAGTCCCAATCCTCGTATCTTTCCAGGTAATGTTTCAGGTACTCAGTTAGGACTATGTGGCTCCTTTCGAGGGAACCGTTGGTCTGTGGTCGATATCCCGATGTGGTTACGTGTTTGATTTTAAACGTTTCAGCTATTCCCTGTATTACGTTATTGATGAAACTTGTTCCGCGATCCGTGAGTATTGCGCGCGGTGCGCCGAAAATTGTGATAAAGTATCGCGATAAGGCGTCGGCCACAGTAACGGCTCGTATGTCCGGTAAAGGGACGGCCATACAGAATTTCGATAGTTGGCATTGCATTGTCAGTACGTGACGGTTTCCGCTTGGTGTAGGGGGAAGCGGTCCTACAGTGTCCAATGCTACCTTATCAAAGGGCCTAGCGGGCGTATTGGTGATTAACATCGGTTCTCGTGTTTTAATGCGTACGAGCTTTTGTTCCTGGCAACTCTGGCAACTTCGTACGAAATCCTCTACATCTCGACGTAAGCGCGGTCAGTCAAATAGGCCGCGGATACGTCGGTACGTCTTTGTCACGCCCTTGTGCCCTCCTATAAGGCTTTCGTGATAGTGCCGGATGATTTCTTCCCGTTTATCTTCTGGTGGTAATTGGATTTCGCCGGTGCAGATTGTAATCATGATGGGTGTACGTTTGAAAATCACTTGGCAGTATTTCTGGAGCGCCGTGGCGTCAAAACGGTGTAAGGTTTCGCCATACGTTGCCATACGGAGCGTGCGGACGCGTTCGGTCTCTATGGCGTCCCTGAGCGCTGCTAATGCTGATGTAAGCTCATCTTCTCCCATTTCATGATAGAAGCTCCTTGCTCCGACAATGCTGAAAATTTTTCCTTCTTCGTTGTGGGTGATTATTACGCGGTTCCTGATTAATTCCTCGGATAATAATTTAGTCTCGTCGAAAAGTCCGATAGCTTTTAAAGTTTTACAAATGGGGCTAGTTAGTATTCTGTCGGAAGATATAAAATGAGCATAATTGTCCGGGGTCGACGCTAGCGTGGTTTTAACTATTTTTACTTCGCATTGCGTTGGCTGCGTTTCGTCTTCCGAAGCGTCCGGTGTGTTGTTTCCGAGTCTGGGCGACTCCCTCAAGGTTGTTGGAAGTTTTGGCGGGACGACGAATGGCCTGTAGCTTGTTTCCTGGAACTCCGTTAAATCGGGCATCTTAGTTGCATCAGGCCCCCGGCTTATGCCTGACTTTTGCCTGGGTGGCGATGGATCTTTCTGCTCCTCCCATGTCTCGTCCTCAGGTCCAATCATGGTCGACTGCGGGATGTCCAAGACTTCTGCGTGCAGAGGTATTTCCCATGACACCCGCTTCTTTGGGCCTGATCGTAGGTCCTCCGTCTTCTGAGGACTGACATTTTCGTGGTGATTCGTTGCTGTCCCTTCTTCTTTGCAGGGATACTCTGCATCAAAGCTCTTTAAAATGGTGATTTCGTCTGGCGTGAGTGGGCCTATGCGCGCGCTATCGCTTAATATGGCAGAGTCCTCGTCTCCTTCTTCTGGATCGTTGTTTCCCGTATCCAGGAACTCGGGCATTCCCGTCAGACCTTCTGTTGTATCCAGAACGGTGGAATTCGCCCGGCTCTCCGAGCTGGCTGCGTTGTCTCCCTCTGTTGGTTGCAGCTCCTGTTCGGGTTCGTGTCCTTCTAGCGTGGAATCCTCTAGGAGGTCGAACGACGGTGGTTCTTCATAATTCGGTCTGGGCATGCCTTGACGACGCGTGCCTACACGGGTCCCTATGCCTTCCTGCTCTTTCTCCGGCGCAGTTTCTTTTGAGGTAGTCGGGAACGCGTGCGAAACCGGGTTCCGCGATAACGCGTCGGCGTTCGCGTTTACTCGGCCGGGTTTATAAATGATCTCGTATTGATAGTCGGCGAGCGTGATTTTCCAACGGGCTAGTCGCGACACCGGGTCTTTTACCGAGGATAACCATTGAAGCGGCCGGTGGTCGGTTACCAAGAGGAATTTTCGTCCATAAATGTACGTGCGGAATTGTTTTACAGCGTAAATTATCGCGAGGCACTCCTTTTCAGTTGTTGAGTAGTTTTCCTGGCACGGCGTGAGTACCTGTGAGGCGTACGCTATAGGCGGGTCTTCGCCTATCTTTCCCTGACTCAAAATCGCACCGACGGCTACGTCCGATGCGTCGGTTGTAATAATAAACGGTTCATCGTAATTCGGATAACGTAGAACCGGCTCCTTACAGAGTGCCTGGCGTAGATCTTCGAAACTCTCTTGGTGTTTCTCAGTCCAAAAGAACGGAATTTTGACGCTTGTTAAATTCGTGAGTGATTTAGCACGTTTCGCCATTTCTGGGATGAAACGACGGTAGTAATTTACGAGACCCAAGAATTGCTTTGCATTCCTCCTGCTTTTTGGTACGGGGAATGCAGAGACGGCCCGGATCTTCTCGGGATTGGGTCTGACTCCGTCGGCTGCTATTATGTGACCCAAGTACACGACCTTGTCCTTCAAGAACCTGGCCTTCTCCGTCTGCAGCGTCAAGTTATGCTCGCGTAAGCGTTCGAAGAATCTCTCAAGTCTGCGTAAGTGTTCCTCGAGCGTGCGCGAATGTATAACTATGTCGTCTAAATACACGAACAGCTCTTTACCGATAAGCCCTTGCAGCACGGTATTCATTAGGCGTTGAAAGGTGGCTGGAGCGTTCTTTAACCCGAACGGCATACGGAGATATTCAAAGTGTCCGTCGGGGGTGGTAAACGCGGTTTCCGCACGGTCTTCGGGAGCCATAGGAATTTGGTGAAAACCGTTCGCTAGGTCAAAAACTGAGAAAAATCGGGCTCCGCCTAAGCGATCGAGAATGTCCGTAATTCGCGGTAAGGGGAAACGGTCGTCGATCGTTTTGGCGTTCAAGGTTCTGAAATCCGCCACTATCCTCCAGCGTTTTTTCCATCTGGGTCCGCCTTCTTCAGGACCACATGTAATGGTGAGTTATGTGGCGACGACGAGGCTGCGATTATTCCCAGCTCTTCGAGGTTCCTTGTTTGATTGGCAATTTCTTCGTCCATAAGGGGGGAGTGCGGGTATTGCCGCGTGAATACTGGCGTCGGGTCGGTTAACGGGATGGTGTGTTCCATTGTCGTCGTTCCTCCCAGTGGGTCCCCAGGTACAAAGAACCTGTCCGAGTATCTTGTCACCAACTCCTCGATAAGCTGACGCGGTTCCAGGTCTATCTCCCCCAGTTTCAGCGTTTGGACTATATGCTGTACTCGTTCTTCGGTAGGCTTGCGTTCAACGCGGTAATCGCCGTGATCTTGATCTTCGTTGATGTCGAAATCGTCTCCGAGGGGAGGGTATGGGCAAACCCGTTCGTCATCCCCGAGACCGTCGCGGTTTTCGGGGAAGCAGACGTTTACCTCACTTCCGTTTGTCTCTAGTTCCGGATTTTCGGTTAAATGAGCCTGGAATTCCATGTGGCTTCTTTTGCATTCCTCCAACGTATTTTCCAATTCCTTTGAATTAGAAAAGATAACGGGATGGATCGGACGATTCGCGGTCACCATTGTACGTTGGTGATAGGATACGATGGCTTCCTCCTGGAGCAGATACGGGCTCCCGATGAGGCCCGCAATCCCCTCCGGTAAATGGGGCATGCTTATTACGTGAAATAACGCCCAGCTGCCATTAATTTTCAGGCGAGTCGTCCCCATGGTCATAACCTTTCCGTTCAGTCCACCGACTTCGATGGGGTCTCTACTTAAAACCGGGGCTTCCGAGCTCGCGTACCGTATTTCTAATAAGTTTAACGCGGAACCCGTGTCTACGATGAATTCTCCCTCACCGTTCTCCAACTGTTCGGCCTTGGTCCGGATGCGGGGGGAGTCAGCGCGTCCGAGAACCGTCGCTGGCTCTGGTTTCTCGGGTGGGATCTCGGCGATCCTTGGGCCAGCGAGGAGGACCCGCCCGCCTCGTTTCGGTTGAACGGGCGGGCGCGCTGGTAGTTTAAATGATCGCGATTTTCTACATAGGGTTCTCGTTCCACGGGTCTTCTTGATACGCGATTTTTGTGCCTTCTAGATTCTCTAGGATCGTATGTCCTTGATTCGCGAGGTTCGTAAACTCTCGGCTCGCGGGATTCATGTACCCTGGATTCGCGACGCTCGTACGTTGCAAATTCTCGAGATCGTGGCAGTCTATCATATCGCGGTCTCTCTCGTGCTAATCTTCGCTGAGGGACGTACTGTCCGCGGTTGCCGTCCAGCAAACGCTCGCCTTGCCTCGTCAGCAGGGCCGTTGGCCGACGCGGCGGTGTCGGATCGCGATAATACGGCTCGCGGCTGTACTCGTCGCGCCAATATTCTTCTCGATAGCGAGGGGAGCTGTAAGCAGAGTACGAAGAGTGAGGCTCTTCGTACGGGACCTCCTCGACCGGCTGTCTCCATTCGGTCCATTGCCGCTGGGGGTCGTATGGGGTCGGCGGGCGCGCGCTCCGAGCGTGCCCGTACACGTCTTCTCGCGGAAGGCCGACCCTCTCTAATTCTCGCCTTTGTGTGTGAAGCGCCAAATCAAACGCGTCGTCCAACGTTTCCGGATTTAGTAGTGCTACCCTAGCCGAAATCCGTTGGGGAAGTCCAGCAATGAAAGAGGAACGAGCCAATCGCTCGTCATCCCTCAGGGTCTTTTCGTTATTTGTCCCTACCAGTTCTTTCGCTCTTAAGGTCACCTGACGGTGCAGACGGCACACGCGGTGGATAAAATCTATGATACGTTCTCGCGGAAACATGCTTATACGCTCAAGTTCCAATCGGAGCTCCTCATAACCACGGCATGGGGAATATCGGACCCTGAGGAGGGTGAGTAGCTCGGCTACGCTCCCACAACCTTTCCCCTCGACATAGAATCTGATTGGTTCGTCTAATTTAAATATGAGGCCGTCCAGGAATCTGTCTTCCTGGCCGGGCTGTACACGTTTTACAGCACGCTGTATCGAGGCAGCGAAGTCCTCCAAAGTTACTAGGTCGGGGTCGAAACGGGGAACGTGGTCGAGCTCCCGATACACTCTCTCCTCGTCGGCTCGGGCTTGCCATACGTCCATTCTACACGTCTCTAGGTCGTTAGTCCGCGAGCCGAAAGATAGCCCATTGCCCGAAGGCGGTGTGGGAGGAGGAGGAAGAACGGAAGATATTCCACCTGAGGTTCGTACATTAGAGGGCTGATCCGACGGGGATCTAAGCAAACCACCTGGCATTGTTATACAATGCTCGGCAAAAAGGCTTTGAGTAATAGGAAGCGTAGTCAAGTTACGAGCAGATAAGATTGCGACTGGCCACGGTTATACGCGACGGCGCGATCTTTTCTTCTAAAAGGGGATGATTAGAAGAATCATATCCCACTTCTGACACCAGTTTGTTACGTCCCGATATAGGACTTCCTGTAAATCACCCCGAGCGGTTGGAATGATTTACAGGGTTCTTGCTCTATCGAAGGGCTAAGGCCCACCTTGATTATACTTACCGGGAATATGGAAGGTGACAAGGGGTTGAAAGAATAAAGTACAGGGGATATAAGGGAGAAACGATAAGAATAAATATATTGTTACATAAATAAGATTATCCTACCTCGAGACAGCGCGGCACGCTTGCCGTCTCGTGTTTCGGTCGCTCGCAGTGTCGCTGACCCACGGGTAGGTCGTGGTCGCTCGCTGTGCTTCTCGGATGTCGGTGGCCTAGAGCCCGTCGTACCGCACTGTCTCTAACGTACTTCTACGCGGTCCTACGTCGGTCTCGATTGACGCGCAAGGGCTCTCCCGGCTATGCCGTTTCCTGTGTGTCGGACGGAGTTACCCTTCTTACGAATTACTATCGGCCGATCGCGCTTCGCGGAATCTGCGTGGAGACGTGGTCGCGGTATCTAGACGGTCCTCTGGTCCGTCGCGACTTCCTAACTCGAGCACTCGAATAATAATAATCTTTTTAGCGGCTCCCGCTCGCGGGCCGAACCTCGAACGATCCCTACGAATGGGGGAAACTGCCCCGTCGGCAGCTGTCGCTTGCTTCACCAATTCCCTGATTATTGAGAAATAATTGGGGAATTGGGCCGAGCGCGGTCGTTGTCCCCATCGCTGTTGCCACGGGCTCAGCACCACTCGATTGCTACACGCGAGGCGATTCCGCTGGATCGCCCTTGCGAAACAAAAGCGACGCGTTTACAGCAAGCACGGGATCGACCTAAAGGGCCCATGTAACATTTTCTATATTTTTTTTAATTTCTTAAATTTTTAAAAAAAAATTTTTTAATTTTTTTAAATTGTTTTTTTAAATTTTTAAAAAATATTTTTTTTAATTTAAAAATTTTTTTTTTAATTTTCTTTATTTTTTTTTTAATTTTTTGTAATTTTTAAATTTATTTATCTTTTGTAAAAAAAATTTTCAATTTTAAAATTTCTTTTTTTAATTTAAAAAAAAAAATATTTAATTTATTCTTTAATTCTTGTATTTATTTATCTTTAAATTTTTTTATTTTTTAAATTTTTAAAAATTTTTTTAATTCAATTTTTTTTAATTTTTTTCTTAATTTTTTTTCAATTTTAAATTTGTTTTTTAATTGTTTAAAAAATTTGTTTTTATTTAATTTTTCCTTTAATTCATTTATTATCATTACTTTATTTATTTATTTATTTTAATTTTTTAATTTTTCTCTTTTTTAATTTTTAAATTTTTTTAAAATTTTTTATTTTTTTTAAAAAATTATTAAATTTTTAATTATTTTTTAAAAATATTTTTCATTTTTTATGTATTTATATGTTTTTTTTTTAAATTAAAAAAAAAGTTTAATTTTTAAAATTTTTTTTTTAAATTTCTTAAAAAATTTTTTTTTATTTATTTATTTTTTCAATTTTTTAAAATTTGTTTTCAATTTTTTTAATTTTTTTTTAAATTTAAAATTTTTTTTAATTTATTAGTTTTTTAATTTTTTCATATTTTTTGCTTTATTTTTTATTTTTTGAACAGATTTACGCTTCCCGCCATTGGTGCACTGCTGCCCTATCCCCTCCCTCTTTATACGGGAGTGATCTAGATCATTCGAGTCGATCGTGCCTTGTTCTTCGATGGCGTTACGTACCGCGTGCCATGATCTTTTATTCGACAGTATTATATGTATCACGCTTATACTTTATATATATATTTATATGTGTGTATATATATATATTTATATGTGTGTATATATATATATATATATATATATATATATATATATATATATATATATATATACGTGCAGTTTTTGATACACGATTATAACGGTGGTGGGTTTAAGGTATTAAAATAAAAGGAGCCCAGTGGGCATTATACCTGTACACGTCCTATTTTCATTTTTCATTGGTTATGGGCCCAGGCACGTGAAGTACAGGCAACATAACCTAAAAACACGCCACGTTGAAAAAGGTTTCAACTCTGCAACAGGTGAGCAAATTAATATCATTTACCACAAGAATGAATGATAATACAAAAGTAGACTTGCAAATTGCAAAGTTATCGGACGGTAACTACCGCACTTGGAAAATAGAAATGAAATGGTATCTAAAAGGTAAAGGCCTATTAAACCATGTGCTCACCAAGACTGAATCACCACAAAACGCCACAGCTGAACAAAAGAAACTACTTGAGGCAAATGACGATAAAGCGATAGCAGCTATAGGACTGCATGTAGAACCGAACCAACAAGTGCACATAGAAGACTGCGCTAACGCACATGAAGCATGGAAAGCATTAGAACAAGTGCATCAGCCCAAATCTAGAGTAAGAATAATGCAATTGAAGAAACAGCTTTACCAGTCTAAAATGAAGGAAGAAGAATCCATATCGTCATATATTTCTAGAATAAAAGTTGTGGCAAATAATCTTAATGAAGCAGGTTCCGACGTAAAGGATGAGGACATGGCATATATTCTACTGGCAGGATTGCCAGATAATTATGAAAACTTAAATATGTCCCTAGCCAGCCTACCAGACGACAAGTTTACATCGGCGGAGATCACAAAATCACTTCTCACCGAATTTGATAGACGTAAATCTCGCCACGGAGATGAGGATGAAGGCCACAAGGAGGCATTGCAACTTGGAAAAGGACCCAGGCAAGTACCGAACATAATTACAAGCTCGTTAAATAGACCAAGACCGCGTTTTACTCATATTGTAAGAAACAGGGACATGACATAAAGAACTGTTGGTTAAAGAATAAAAACAAGAATCAAAATCATCGTCAAAACTCTAATAATACAAACAGAGTTAATAATGAAGGATTCTTATTGTCGCTAAATAATATTGATATAGAAGGTACATGGTTGTTAGATAGTGGCTGCACACACCACGTATGTATACGTAGAGAATGGTTCAAAACTTTTAAAGAAATTCGATTAGAGCCAATTAACACAGCAGCAGAACCAAATGGGAAAGGAAACGATAAATTTGAGGAGAAGGGAATTGGTGATATCGTAATAAAATCCTTTATCGGCAACGAAACCCAGTATGTAACGTTGCACAATGTATACTATGTACCTAACGTTAGAAAAAATTTAATGTCCGTCTCTCAAATAGAACAAAGGGCAAAAGAGGTCATTATTAGGAATGGAAAAGCAAAAATACGTGACATAACAAATGGACGAATCATGTGCATAGCAGATAGAAAAAATGACCTATACGTAGCACGAGCGAAAACGGTAGTAAACACAGAACAATTAGTAGAATCTCATAGCGTAACGGTAAAAGATAATAGTATATGGCATCGGTGGTTTTGCCACGTTAATCAGAAGACGATCGAAAAGACAGCGGGATCAAATCGTGTTCACGGACTAGAGAACACAATGATAGACGAGAGTATATGCGAAGATTGCTGTATTGGTAAGTCGACAAAAATCCCTTGTCGAAAAATTAAAGATCGCCAGTCGCGAGAAGTCTGCGAGCTCATTCACTCAGATATCTGTGGACCTATGCCAGTCAAATCGCTGAGTGGAAAGCGATATTTCGCTACATTCGTCGACGACTATTCGAGACACACTACTATCGCATTCTTGAACTCGAAGGATGAGGTTAAAGATCACATCAGAAAATACATTGCAAAAGTAGAATTAGAAACAGGTAACAGAATTAAGTGATTTTGCTCCGATAACGGAAAAGAGTACTGTAATAAAGAATTGAATAACTACTTTGAGGAAAAAGGTATAAAACACGAAAAGTCAAATGTAGAAACGCCTCAAATGAACGGAATAGCCAAACGCACCAATAGGACGTTGCTCGATCTAGTGAGATCAATGCTCAGGTCAGCTCAATTACCTCAAAAGTTTTGGGCAGAGGCGGTTGCCACGGCTGCCTACATTGGAAATCGAGTATCCCATACATCCCTCAAGGATCAAATCCCACTCACTATTTGGACAGGGCGAACTCCAAGCGTAAGGCACCTAAAAGTATACGGATCGCTAGCCTACGCTCATCTACCGAAACAGGGACAAAAGAAACTAGACGACAGAGCAGTCCCTTGTATATTCATTGGGTATGCAACTCAGACGAAAGGTTACCGCTTATGGTGTCCAAAGAAACAAGACGTAATTATTACCAAGCATGTGCGTTTCGCAGAGGACAAAATGGGATACGAATGGATATATCGTGGAGATAGTCAATACGAATACACGTACAATAACACTTGGCCAGGAGAAGAAACGGCGATTGAATCAAGACAAACGGATGTCGAATAAACAGAAACTGAACCCCAAGAAATCGACGCGACCGACGAAATAGTGGGGGTAAAGGATACAAAACCAAAGAAAAAGGTTGGTAGACCAAAAAAGATTATCAGAAATCCATACGGAAGGAGGGGCAAACCCAAAGTACAAGAAAGCGAGACAACTCCTTCGGAAGGTGAAGACACAGACAGCGTAGAACTGAATTTCATGGAAATCGTTGAACCAAGCACACTAGATGAAGCCATGTCAACCCCACAAGCAAGCCAGTGGGAACAGGTCATAAGCGACGAGCTGAATAGTCTAATTCAACGAGAAACCTGGGAAATAGTAGACCATTTGCCCGCTGGACGAAAATGTATTGGCAGTAAATGGGTTTTTAAAATAAAGAAAGATAGCGAAGGTAATGTACATAGATTCAAAGCCAGGTTAGTAGCTCAAAGTTTTTCCCAACAGAAGGGAGTCAATTACAACGAAACTTACGCACCCGTCGCGAATTTCTCAATAATACGACTTCTAATAGCTATTTCAGTTTTCTTCAACTGGTTTACTAGACAATTAGATATAAAATGCACATATCTCTATGGAAAACTCGAAGAAGAGATATACATGAGATTGACTCCGGCACACCAAAATGAAAGAGAAAGAATAGTAAGACTAAAACGGCCCATATATGGACTAAAACAATCTGGGAGAAACTGGAATGACGAATTGGATCGTTTTCTTACGGAAAAAGGGTTTGAAAGATTACGTTCATCTACTTGCGTGTATAGAAATAGATACTGGACCATAGCAGTAGTATATGTAGATGATATTTTCCTATTTTCAAACGACCCAAAGTCAATTAATAATTTTGTAAAGTCTATAAGCCAAAAATACGAAACGAAAGACTTAGGTGATATAAATCACATGTGTAGTAACAAAATAACCGGCAGTTACCGGTCGCGATCAAAACAATTATTAAATGTAAACAGTCGGCGACACTGGCCTCTCCTTGGAGCGAAGGTGTGTGTATGCGTGTGCGTTTGCGACGACAAAGGCGATGCCTCGAAACGGCAGTCGTTAGACGGGAGATGGTTTTCGAATTCGCCAGACGTTAGGCGAGAAACCGAGAGACAATAGCCGCGGGCAATCAGAGTCTCTATTTTCCTTTATTTTCAATTCAACTTCACTTACTCCTTTTGCGTTTTCTGTGTGTCAGAATATCTACTAATAAATCCAATACAAACCCGCGTATAATCTCATTTTTTATACAATTTCCTACAAAAGTGGGGGCTCGTCCGGGATTGTATAAAACAAGTACCATCATAATCCAAACGCGGGATAGGTTGGACATTTTCCAGTGTGACCAAGAACTATTAAAGACTTTAAAGATGAGTGACGGTAAAAAAGGGGAAGGTACCAGTGCGGAGAACGTACGTGATGAATCCGATCTGGCCAAAATGACAAGGGAGGACCTTCGAGTGGAGTTGAAAAGGAGAAAGTTAAAGATAGCCGGAACCAAAGAAGAGCTACAACGTCGGTTGGAAGCGGCGCTAGCGTTGGAAGGCGAACGTGAAGAAGAAGATGACGCAGACAAAGGCGTGGAAGACGATGGAAGCGACGCTGCTAGCGGACATGCAGACGGCAGTTCTGAAAGCAATGACAATGACGACGATGACGATAGTGATGTGAGATACAGATTAAGACGCAATACTCGCAGAACGGACAGACGTGTAAGGTATGTGCCTAGTTTCAAAGATGTTGAGGAATCGATGACAACGTTTAGCGGTGACGACAAGCGAAGTATAAAACGTTGGATCAGCGATTTCGAGGAAACGGCCGAGATGTGCGAATGGACCGGCATCCAAAAAGCCATGTATGCTAGAAGACTTCTGCGAGGATCGGCGAAGCTGTTCGTCAATTATGAAAAATGTGGCAAGAGCTGGAATTGTTTAAAGAGTGCCTTAAGATCCGAATTCGGAGATAAGGTCTGTAGTCACAAAATACATCGAGAGTTGCAGCAGAGGAAAAAACAGGACGACGAGTCGTACCAGGAGTACACCTACAAGATGCTCGACATAGCTACCCAAGCAGACGTAGACACTGATTCGGTGATACGGTATATAATCGATGGGATTCGAGACGAAGAGGCCAATAAAGTCATATTGTACGGGGCCAAAAGCATCGGAGAGCTGAAGAAGAGATTCGTCATTTATGAAGAATTGAGGAATAACATGAAGGCGAAGGCGAAGCGCCCCGAAGATAGAACGAAGAAACCAGTGCGTGCCGCCAATTCGGGAGGCAGAATATGTTTTAATTGTGGTTTGCCTGATCACATTAGTGCGAATTGCCCAGTAAAGGGCAAGGGTTTAAAGTGTTTCAACTGCCATGAACACGGACACATTGCGTCAAAGTGCCCGAAGAAGGCGAATGCGGAAAAGAAAATGTGTAGCGTTACAGAGCTTCCACGAGGAAAACACTACAAACAGGTAAAGATAGCGGGGCGTGGTTTGATAGCACTTATCGATTCGGGTAGCGACTTGTGTTTGATGCGGGCGGATGAATATGTAAAGATCGGCGCTCCGCGGTTGCGAAATAACGAAATTTTGTTCCGTGGCGTGGGCTCCGATACGAATAAGACTTTAGGGGAGTTCTCTGCAGATATTACAATAGATAATAATACATACCCGATCACAATACGCGTGATCTCCTCCGACTTAATGCAGCAGGGGTTAATACTCGGTACGGACTTCATAAACACGGTCGACGTCAGTATAAAGACTGGTAAACTATCAATCTCTAAGCCCGAGAGTGATATTTCTCCTGGTCCCGAAGTAGCCGAGATTTTCAAAATAGACGATATTCGCGAGGTTAATAAAATAGATGTGTCGTATATCGCAGACGCTGCATGCAGAAGCGCTGTAGAAGATCTTGTCGTTAACTATAGGCCGATAAAAGAACAGAGCGTAGGCATAAAGATGAAGCTAATTTTGAAAGACGACGAACCAGTGTATCAGAGGGCCAGAAGGTTATCGCAATCGGAGCGAGAGGAAGTAAAGGCTCAGATCGAAGAATGGTTAGCCGAAGGAATAATTCAGCCGTCCTTATCCGAATACGCAAGTCCTATCGTTCTTGTCAGGAAGAAAAATGGTAAAATCAGAATATGCATCGACTACAGACTTCTCAATAAAAAGATCATAAAGGATCGGTATCCACTGCCTCTGGTGGAAGACCAATTAGATTTATTACAAGATGCAAAAGTCTACAGTACACTGGACTTGCGAAACGGATTTTTTCACGTAGACGTAGACGAAGATAGTAGAAAGTATACGGCTTTCATAATACCCGACGGACAATACGAATTTCTAAAAGTTCCTTTTGGCCTGTGTAATTCTCCATCAATCTTTCAAAGGTTCGTGAATTGCGTATTCAAAGATTTGATAGCCGCTAAGTGTGTACTGGCGTATATGGATGACCTCGTGATACCGTCTGTAAACTACGCGAGCGGGTTAAAAAATCTTGAGAAGGTGCTGAACACCGCGAGCAGATATGGATTAATCATTAATTGGGATAAATGCCGTTTTATGCAGACGAAAGTCGAATATCTGGGGCACATAGTCGAGAATGGCAGCGTGCGCCCGTCGGAACACAAAACAGAGGCTGTCATGAGGTTTCCAAAGCCGACAAATGTTAAGAGCGTCCAAAGTTTTCTAGGGCTGACAGGTTACTTTAGGAAATTCGTAAACCGGTATTCAATAATCGCGAGGCCGTTGACAAATTTACTGAGAGCCGATGTTAAATTTGAATTCGGTGCAAAGGAGGAACAAGCGTTTGAGCTTCTAAAAATGACACTGTGTAGTGGACCGGTATTGAAAATTTATAGAATAGGCGCGGATACGGAACTGCACACTGATGCATGTATGTATGGATATGGTGCAATGCTGCTGCAACGCGATGATGAAGACGGTGCGTTACACCCGGTATATTATGCGAGCGGAAAAACCAGCCCGGCCGAAGAGAAGTATACCAGCTACGAGCTCGAGGTCTTAGCAATAATAAAGGCGTTAAAAAAGTTTAGGGTTTACCTACTGGGAATATCTTTTAAAATAGTAACGGACTGTCAGGCATTTACTATGACCATGCGAAAAAAAGACCTCTGCGTACGAGTGGCTAGGTGGGCTCTTCAGCTGGAGGATTTTCAGTATGTTATCGAACATCGTCCCGGTAAAAGTATGCAACATGTCGATGCGCTGAGCCGTAATGCGTTGTCATTTTGTATGGCTGTGAACGAGAGTGAGGAGAGTGTGACCGCGCGACTCCGTGCGGCGCAGCAAAAGGATTGTGAATTGCGGAACGTTGTCGATCTGGTGCGGCAGGGTAAAACGAACGACTACTGCGTAAGAGGTGGTGTACTGTTTAAAGTGATTGGTGGAGATATGTTAGTTGTTGTGCCTAAATCGATGCAGTCAACGGTAGCCCGTCGTGCACATGAGGAGGGGCATTTCTCAACAAGTAAGACAGAAGCGCTCGTCAAAAGGGACTACTGGTTTCGCAATATGCGAGAAAAGATTGAGAAGGTCATTCGAAACTGCGTTAGCTGCATACTCGCAGAGAGGAAACAGGGAAAGCAGGAAGGTTTTTTAAATCCTATTGACAAAGGGGACCGGCCGCTAGACACTTATCACATCGATCACCTAGGGCCAATTCAGTCTACGAAGAAAGAATATAGGTACATCTTCGTCGTGGTGGATGCATTTACGAAATTCGTGTGGCTTTATACAACCAAGACGACAAATACCGCTGAAGTTTTAAAATGGTTGAGGAAGCAATCCACAATATTCGGAAATCCGAGGAAAATAATTTCAGATCGTGGTACAGCCTTTACGTCCCGCGAGTTTGCAGATTTCTGCAAAGAAGAGGGCATACACCATAACCTAATCACTACAGGTGTGCCTCGGGCCAATGGCCAGGTGGAACGGATTAATCGGACTCTTATTCCTTTACTGACGAAACTGTCCGCACCGAAGCCGCATGAATGGTACAAATACTTGGAAATAACCCAACGATTCCTTAACGCTACGCCGAGCCGGAGTACAGGATTGTCGCCCTTCAATTTGTTATTCGGAACGCAGGTGAAATTAAAAAGTGATCCGAAAATCCAAGAGATGATCGAGAACGAGTGGATAAATATGTTCAACGAGGATCGAGATGAATTGAGGCAACGAGCGAAGGAAAGCATACTGGAGGTGCAGCAGGCCAACAAGAAGACCTACGACGCGAAGAGAAAGGCAGCTAGACGATACGAGGAAGACGATCTAGTAGCTATTCGCAGAACGCAGCTCGGACCTGGTTTGAAGTTGTCGCCAAAATATCTTGGCCCTTATAGCGTAATTAAAATACTACAGAACGATCGTTATTTGGTGCAGAAGGTTGGACAATGCGAAGGGCCACGGCAAACCTCGACCGCTGCGGACTCCATGAAGCCGTGGATCGACGATTTTAGCGACAATAACTCAAGCGAGAGCGACCGTGGAAGTGTGAGAGACATCTGAGGGCAGATGTCAGATCAGGATGGCCGAGTGTAGTAACAAAATAACCGGCAGTTACCGGTCGCGATCAAAACAATTATTAAATGTAAACAGTCGGCGACACTGGCCTCTCCTTGGAGCGAAGGTGTGTGTATGCGTGTGCGTTTGCGACGACAAAGGCGATGCCTCGAAACGGTAGTCGTTAGTCGGGAGATGGTTTTCGAATTCGCCAGACGTTAGGCGAGAAACCGAGAGACAATAGCCGCGGGCAATCAGAGTCTCTATTTTCCTTTATTTTCAATTCAACTTCACTTACTCCTTTTGCATATTCTGTGTGTCAGAATATCTACTAATAAATCCAATACAAACCCGCGTATAATCTCATTTTTTATACAATTTCCTACACATGTTAGGCGTTAAGGTAGAAAGAAATAATAAGAAAGTTACATTACGTCAAAAGACATACATAGAGTCATTGGTAAATAAGTATAATATGAAAGAATGTAGGGGTGCTGCGACACCGTTAGAGCCAGGATTAAAATTAGCAAAAGACATGCAATCAAACTATCTAAGCGAAAGAGCAAAGACGGCATATCGAGAATTAATTGGTTCACTAATGTATGTAGCTTTGCGTACCAGACCAGATATATTGTTTGCCACAACAAAATTGTCACAATTTAATACACATCCAAGCGAAATGCATTGTATACACGCGAAACACGTATTACGTTATTTAAGTAAGACCAAAGATTATACGTTAGATTATAAGTGTAACAAGGAACCGAAAATCGAGATTTTCTGCGATGCGGATTGGGCAGGAGACGTAGATGATAGCCATTCATTTACAGGTGTAGTAGTAAAGATAGGATCTAATACTATAGATTGGATGGCGTCTAAACAGAAAAACATATCCATGTCAACAATGGAAGCCGAATATGTAGCTCTAGCATCAGGTGTAAAACAATCCACGTGGCTGAGCATGTTTCTAAACGAACTAAATTTATTTAAACAATTTTCAGGGAAGTGCGATCTATATTGCGATAACAGAGCGGCAATAGCTTTTTCAAAAAGTCGAATAGAAAATTTGCGAACAAGACATATAAACATAGCATGCCATATTGTCAGAGAAGAATTGCAGAAAGAATCAATTAGCTTGAGATATGTTCAGTCGAACGAAAATGTAGCAGACATAATGACCAAGGCACTCAATCGCGTTGCACATAAAAATTGCACCCAAACAATGAACTTGGGAATCGTAAAAGTGGGGGATTGAACAGATTTACGCTTCCCGCCATGGGTGCCCTGCTGCCCTATCCCCTCCCTCTTTATACGGGATTGATCTAGATCATTCGAGTCGATCGTGCCTTGTTCTTCGATGGCGTTACGTACCGCGTGCCATGATCTTTTATTCGACAGTATTATATGTATCACGCTTATACTTTATATATATATATATATATATATATATATATATATATATATATATATGTGCAGTTTTTGATACCCGATTATAACGGTGGTGGGTTTAAGGGGGCCGTCTCCTTTTTGTTATGGTCCGAATCGATCGAAGCGCCCTTGTAAACAGACGGACCCTAATGAAACTCCTGCGGTCGGTAAAAAGAAGTTGTACAATGGTGACATCTACCGGTACTCTACGTAGACGAATTTTTGACAGCATAGTTGCCGCATGTTCTGTTGTCTCCGTCTCTGCCGCGCTGTTGCCACAGCTCCTTCTATTGAGAAGCTTGGAGGAATACGGCACGAGAGCTGCGTCTAGGCAGCGATCGCCGGGCTCCATGTACCGCTGATCGAGGGGGGAACATCGACAGGAGCGGTGGTTATGTGTGAGGAACTGCGGTGCGTCAGTCACGCACACATAACCACCGCTGTAGGTGTTTCCTCGTGCATCAGCTGTAGCTGGAGCCCGCCAATTCCTGCGTCTAGCATCAGAGCCTCACTGAACGTAAAGGAGGATAGCACTATTGAAAGATAGAGAGGTTGAGTAGTGAAGTTAGGAAACATGTCAATGAAACAATACTAATTTAGTATTTATTTATACATAGAACGATGCAATATTTTGTATAATCAATGTGCAAATTCAAAGCATACAATTTGAATAAGGTACATCACCGAAGTGTAACATGTCCATCGTAATGATATTTATGAATGCTGTAATTCTTCTAAAAACATATGCCGCTTTTTTTCATCTAACTATACATCAAATTATCTTTTATATCAACAAGAATTGTCTGTTTCAATAATAGTTTTGTACATGGTTTTCTTCGGAATTGTTATTCCACGGTTGTAAAAATTTATCAATATAAACCAGAGTTCAGTACTAACAATACTGATATTTGGGAATGTCCCATTAAACGATTTTATTTAGCTACGATCCTCTGCGTGTTTGTTTGTTTGATTCAAATGTGGAAACTCAATTTTAAACCACTTTCAACCATCCAATTCCCTCGAAACTTTGCAGAGGTGCGTAGTTTGGTTGACAATACAAAATTATGAAAAAACTCCGAGTGGGTGAAAAAATTACCTAGTCACCAATAAATAATAACCCATAACAATAAATCAACCATTCTTCAAGCAAACTGTTAAACTGCATACAGCAATAAGAGTAATGTAAATCCACAAACACTAAAAACTAGAAAAAGTATATTAAAAAATGTATAATAAACGATTTTATGAAAAATGCATTAAAAACTAAAAAATAATTATTTTCCTATACTACAATTTCGATGGTGTATTTTCACATAAAATCGTGGAGCAGGATATCTCGCAACAAATTCATTTCGACACTTGAGGCTATACTAAATTGATTCATATTCTGTTATGAAATATCCTGAACCACGTTTTTATTTAAAGTTGAAAAACACCATCGAAATTGTAGCACAACACTAGAAGTATTTTTTAGTTGTTAGTGCCTTTTTGACAAAATCGTTTAACAGAACATTTTTTTATATATTTTTTGTTTCTAATCAAGTTATAGTCATTACAATAAAACAATCCAACTTCATTGGAGAATTGAAATTCGACATTCAAGCTTTCGCCCCTTTGAAATGGACAATTACAGATAAAAAAGTATATATTTTTTTAAGAATACAGTATTTTCTCGTTAGCGGCTCGGTTTGGTGTACACCAGAGATGGGCAAAGATAATATCTAGATAAACTCGAATAAAAGATACTTTACGTTTATTCGTTATTCGCAACTTCGAATAACACGATTTATCTTTATTCGAAACATCGCGGATAAATAAATTTATTCGAAGTGAATTTATTCGGCAGCGGAAGATAATTTTTTTATTCGCGGAACTTTCATTCGAACCGTCGAATAAGGTTTTCATCTTTATCCGTAGTTTATTCGACTTTTATTCGAAGCCTTCGCGCTGAAGATGAAAACCTTATTCGACGGTTCGAATAAAAGTTCCTCGAATAAAAAAATTATCTTCCGCTGCCGAATAAATTCACTTCGAATAAATTAATTTATCCGTGATGTTTCGAATAAAGTTAAATCGTGTTATTCGAAGCTGCGAATAATGAATAAACCTAAACCGTGTTATTCGACGATTCGAATAACGAATAAAGATGAAGTATCTTTTATTCGGCACGTTATTTAAATAATTGATTATCTAGATAATGCCCATCTTAGGTGTACACGATGTGGACTTTTCGCTATGCCCACGACTGAAACCGAGCGAGAACGGGCGCGAGCAGACGCGACGCGTTGATGTTTTTCTCGCTCCGTCTTTCGGACGCCGTGACACTCCGTCCTTTACGTTCGCGCCTGTCGCGCACGCAAAGCATCCCATCTCGCTCCCCACTTCGGCCAGAAAGAAGCGAGAAACGAATACTCGGAATTAGGCCTCTGTTCACACTGACTGTTCAACACCGATCCGGATCAGCGATCCGCTAACGAGACAATACTGTAATAATATTATCTTCTCTCATTTGGTGTATTTCCTCTTCTTCTTTGACGGTCTTCCTACAATTTTCTTAGGTCGCTCGTACCGAAAGATGACATAGGCAGTGTGGATCTGTAACACATTATGAAGTTCATTAGGAAATACTTGATTGTAGTTTTGTAAACGTACAAAATTTTACTGTAGATGTATAAGCTGTTAAACTTTACCTGAAATATGGTACTTATCATTCCATTTGTCCTGACATTACTGTCCCATACACCATGTTTGCAGTAATTTGGTATAGAATCCGCCTGTAACAAATGATCGCAGACATTTCTGTAAGTTTTATATAAAAGTAAAAATTTGTTTCAATAATTCGTCGAAAATCATATATACCTGCGAGGCCCGTGTGAATCAACCTGGCGCATTTGATCGAGCCCGATTCCGTCTGTCTGCTCCTGTGAACTAGAGCTGTTACTTTTTTACCCGTCGGGTACTCGGCTACCCGAAACAACTTCAAGGAATTGAATGCTTTATTGTCTATGGTATTGTTTGATATTAGCTAAAAATGATCGAACAATACCACATTCAATGGCTTGAAGTTGTTCCGGGTAGCCGGTTACCCGACGGGTCAAAAAGTAACAGCTCTACTGTGAATTTAGAAATGTGTCTGAAAAAATTAAAAGGTGAATTAAATTTATTATTTTCTTCTTCACTTCTTTGGGGAAGTGACAGCGGCGTCGATCGACTCGCGTGATCATATGATCCGCGAGTAAAAGTGCCATCGCTGGCACTTGTCACCACTGACGATAGTCAGCGGTGCGACGCCGGATCGATCATATTTATTATTTTCTTCTTCACTTCTTTGGGGAAGTGACGGCGGCGTCGATCGACTCGCGTGATCATATGATCCGCGAGTAAAAGTGCCATCGCTGGCACTTGTCACCACTGACGGGTTCAGTGGTACCGCGCTTTACAACGCGGTGCGATGCCGGGCCGTTATAATAGTTTGATTATTTCTGGAGGGAGACCTTTTTCGCTTTTTCAAGCTTTTCGGTTTTTCTTTCGCTCTCTCTGCTAGAATAAATTGTGGCTCCCGAATAGTCATGCACCTATTGTGCCGACTATCTATTAATTCGGGTAGCATGCATTCTAAATAAAATTGAACAAGTTTTGGCTCCATTTCTCTTTCCCAAAACGCATCATCTCTCTCTACTTTTATATTGTTAAGTACATACCTCTGGATTCTCTCTGCACTCAGGGGCAATTCGTATGAATCCCATTTTTTAGGAAAAAAATGATGCTCACAAGCACAAGCTCACTGTCACAGCTGCTGTCACGATTTTAATGCAACTGGTCTCGATACATCTCCTGGCTCTCGCACGTCAAAACCCCCTCCAATGATGAAATCGAGAAATGCATAGCTTTGCAAAATAGGATGCATTTGTTCTTCGCCATCTTTATCACAGGCCACCTGCATTTTCGCTGACCATTCTCCTCCTCCATGTACTTATCTTCTTCTTCACTGACCGTTCTCGGAGCGCACTTACATGTTCTTCGAATTCTTCTCCCTTCTTCTTTGCACACATCATTCGACTAGACCATACCACTCTGATCACGTATTGAATATCTACCATACCACTCTGAACGTGTATCAAACGTGTATTGGACCACTTTCAACGTCATCTATCGTACCACTTTGAACATCTATGGAACGTCTATCGTACCACTTTGAACATCTATCATACCACTTTCAACGCCTAACGTACCAGTCTGAACATCTATCGAACGTCTATCATACCGCGTTGATCATGAATCGTACTACTTGTACATAATTACAACTATCGTCTTAATCTAGCGTACATGCAGAAGGTTGGAGGTTGAGGAGGGTGAAGAAAAAACAGTTATGCATTAAAAATTGATTATATTTTATTTGTGTATTTCCCTCTGGCGTTTAGACCACCAGTTGAATATTTTAAATACATTTTGCATGGCACAGTGCTTTGCGTGTCTGCCACATCGCAGAGTATTAACTACGTTTAGCTTATTTAGGGATTTGATATCCTCGTAGTCAATGTCTAGCGTCTCGATGATCACGTCCGCTCTCGTATTTTCATCGAGGAAATCCATGAGCCAATCGCGTTTCTGCAGCCCTTTAACGTATACGACATGGGGTGTGTCATCTTCCTCGTCGATCGCATCGGCTACAGCTTTCATAATTAGCTGTTTAGCCATACTGTACGGAACGTCTCCATCTTCCCAACGTAGTCCATGATGTTTTGCCACCAACCACCGGATGCTCGATTTGTCGGATTTTGTAAGAAGATATTGTGGCCTCGAACTCCCAAAAATATAGTGCGAGAGAATTGTTCCCTTTCGTAGGATAGCCACTTCCTTCGCGACAAATCTTCTATCGACGATGAACCCTTGCAGGTCAACGAATGTTGGTACGACCATTATCGGTACAATTTAGAGGTCCGTTCGCTTCCAAGACAGACTGGAGAATGCAGTCTTTCTCGTAAAGCATCTCGATTTTCACGATGAAATTTTGTACGAATTTGGTACAGGAGAGGGTGGGCAAGTAGCGCAGTAATTTAATTGATTTTGCGCACCACATTTGTCAGCGGATTGTATTCAACCACCCGATCGTGCAGAATCAAACAGTAGGCCGTAGTATTTGCAGGTACGTTTTCTTTACAATCAAATTCTATGCGCACGTCCACGGTGCTATTCTTGATCGACTCATTTTGTCGCGAGCAATCAATCACCACGAGGGGGCCAAATTGCAAAAATTGGGCTACGGTGAATAATGCCTCGTTGCAACTATGTCCGTAATACGATTTACGAAAATGCGTATACATGTTAAATAAGATGGCGTGCCTATTCTTGTCAAAGTCCAAGTTCATGTCATCGTACGGGTAAAATTCCGAGTTGAGAAAAAGTTTTACATTGGTCAATTTGCAGTGGTCAAATCGAGTAACATCTTCAGTCATCACATTCTTTCGAGCAGTCTGTAGAGCAAAGATAATGTATCGCGGCTTCTCCAACTGTGCAGCTGCCTTCACGGCCCACGAATGCTTGGTCGTGCTCTGTAAGAGAGGATACTCGTACAGATCCCACGAGCGAAAACTAATGCTCAGGTTTTGTCCACTTTCCAAAGCATGTAGCAACGACAGCTTATTAACGTCGTTCAGCGTCACGTGAGGCATCCGCCATTGCACTTTAAGTAATTCAATTTCTGGTTCCAACGTCGGCGATCCTATTAGAGAATTGTTATCGTTGCGCGATCGTATTAAAATCAATTCGTGACGCGCATTAATAACCATGCGTTTGTAGTCCTCGCAAAATCCCAACAAATATTTGAGCGGGATGCAAAAATTGAAATGATTTCTCACTATTAGCTCATCGTGCCGTTTCAAGCCCCATCCCGCATTCTCCATATTTTTGTCTTCATCAGATGTCATCGATACATAGTTTTTAAGCGTGCTAGTTATTCCAACGTTTCTGTTGCGATCAATCTCCACACCATTCAGTTCATATCGAATCTCATCAAATATGAATGCCATGCAATTATTTCCCAACATCACCGTTGATACATCATTCGGCTTATTTATCGTCAATTTCCCCTCCAGGTAGAGGAAACTTTCACACGGTAATGTGTATAAATCCTGTTGCTGTATAGGTATTCTTATCTCATCGCTGTATCCAAACGTCGTGTTGACGTAAGGGTTGTATGTGTGAGTCTCAAGTTTGACGATGCGATCATCAAACGTCGGCTTCGCGCCAATGCTTAGAATGTCGGTCATTTTTCAACTTAATTGCGTACAATGAATCCCAGCGATTTCAAAAATGCAATGTTCGCAGCACTGAGCCTCTTCTTTTTAGCGTAATCAGAGCTGTTGCAGTTGCAGTTGTTGTTGTTGTTGTTGTTGTTGTTGTTGTTGCTGCAAACAATTTCGTTTGGAAGAAACGTGTATCTGGAGTCGTTCAACACAAGCATCTCATACGACTGCACCACATGTATTATCATCGACGTCGTCGTACGTGCAGTCTGATGGTAATCTCTTCACCTCGAAAATCAAGCAACCGCCCGTCTTGATCCACAACACGTATCGTTAGATCCGAAATGACCTGTGCGGTGATTGGAAGGTAAATGATCTGCGCGGGCGTTTCCGATATCTTATATCCCGGCGGTACTCTGGGAGAAAATTCATGTATGGTATGTACGCGCTTCCCATTGCTGTACGCGCCAGCGGTCACGCTACATTCTACGCGAATAATGTTCACATTCATGATATTAATCGGATCGTCCGATTCGTGCCACTGTTCCGGTTCTAATACGCGATTCGTCGAGAATCCCAGTAACGATCCAATGTTATTAGGCTTCGTAAAGTCCTCAATGAACGAGCAGTACAGCTCACTTTTCATGGTGTTATTGTTGGGACGCAACACTATAGGATACTCATCGCTGTCGCTACCATCGTTGGCATTGGTGCCATCGAGTTTTTGAGGATATCGCTCGAGTAATCGCTGTTTCAAATACTTGGCAATGGCGTCTAATTCGTATGAACCGTGGGGAATCGTAATGTATTCATGGCTGGTGTCGACGCTGCTGTTGGTCTCATAGTATGTGGTGAAGTAGAATTTATCGTTGCTGGAGTCGATGTTGGGTATTGCATGGTAAGTTTCAAGGGTTGTTAGACCAAGCTCGTAATCATCGTCGCTCAAATCTATGGGTGGAAAGTAGCTCACCGCGAGGGTGCTACTCTTGCCGGTTAGAGTGAATGTTAACGACATATTCCAAGCTGTACGACTGGACTCGTACTGAATCAAAGTGGTGAGAAGTCAATCCTTAAATTTGCAACCAATCGTTTGTAGAAAGCGTAGACATAGTTGACCACAATTGCTCTGATTGTACTCCTGATAAGGCGCGTGATTGTATTCGATTTTCACGACATCTTTATCCAGATATTGTACCAATTCCTTAGGCGGTCGAAGATTGCCAAAGCTGTCGAAGTATACAGCTCGACGCCCCCTCTTCGCATACGCCACCCAATGAGTCCCCGGTCCCTCGACATTATCCAAATTCACGATACCGCTCTCGTTTCGGCGTACTCCTCCAACAGGTAGTGCATTGCGCATAAAAACACCTCTAAAAAATGGAATACGCATACGTTTTGCCAACTCCCCCAATTGCGCATCTGTAGTTACGCCCTCGGGCATTTTTATTGTCTTTTCGGCGTTTTTTTTTTTGTTTCGATATTCCCTGTCCGCGCTTGTATGGTGCGAGATAAAGTCCGCGACCTTCCATGGTGCGATTATGACGCTGCATTTCCTGCAGCTGATGTTGCGCCGCCTTATTATCGTTTACCGCCTTGGCGATCCCCGCTGCTCCACCGGCTAATGATCCGAGAACACCTAGCAACGGGAGAAGTGGTAATATGCCACCTCGTTTTGCCACCGGAAGTATCCGCTTTTGCGATGCTCTCCTTACAGTCCTTTTGCGGGGTTTTGTTTTCATCCCCATTCCGATTTTCGTCTTAGCTTTCATAGCTGCCCAAACAGCTGTAGCAGCACCTCTTTCACCCAGAGTCGAGTCTCGCGCAACGATGCGTTTTCGCGCTTTGTCAGCGAGAACCTTATCTGCCGTGTGCCTTTCACCGAGGTCGTTGCTACGCGAATATGCAATATCGTGTTCGCGACACGCTGCGTCCAACGGATTGATGCCTCGATCGTCTCTAGCCAATCGTTTTGCCAGATGAGTTCCTGGACCACAAAACTGATATCCCGGAATATGTAATTCGATAGGTAACGCGTTTATCGCCCGATTTAACAGACCACAACCTTTCTTTACTCTCTTCGACGACATTCGCTGCAGTTTTTAATCAATGGTGCTGGACCGTCGATATGCGTTCGCTGCCAAGGGCGATTATAATGTTCCAAGCACCGACGATACTGCTGAACCTCAGAATCGACTTTTATATGCTCAGGGAGTCTGTCCCACAACTGATCGATGTGTCTGCCAAACTCTCGCAGTAGAATAATCTTTGATATATATTTCAACTGCTCAGCGGTTTGGTCTCGAATATCACAATTATCCGACAGGATCAGAAGCATTTTGAATAATGAGCTGTTTTGCTTCGGCGCGAGCCTATAAATAGAGCGCACCGCAGCTTCGACGTATCAAAATCATTTTTCGCAGTTCACGGAGAGGATGCGATTCGTGCGACAACCTGTGGCGATACGCGTGACTAATTTTGATGATAAATCGCAAATGATGTCTCCGAAAACGAGACGCAAACACGGTAGCATGCTACCAAACACTATACGCTGCCTCATTTGTGGCCCATCAAATTGTGGAAAGACCAACGTGCTGGTCAGCTTGTTGGAAATTGCAAAAACCAGCGAATCCATTCGTAGGAAACATCAGTCTTTGAAGACTGACAAGATGGATGAAGATATCGCGCTGGAAAAATACTTTAAACCTATTACCGAGCCCTTAAAACATATTGTGGAAAATACTGCTGAGACAGAAGCTGACATATCACCTGCGACGAGTATGAGCATTGAAACATTAACGCCTAAAACAAAAATCCGGCCGAAATGGAACGCATCGCGTAAAAGAAATAGTAAACAGTCATACATGTCATTGGAAAATTCGCTCGTAACCTCCACATCAGTTCAATCGAAGCGGAAACGGTTGAATGTCGCATCAAACGATTCCACGGTTCCTCCTGCGTCAATAAATACATTTCCCGATGTACAGTCGCTCACAACCAATGATGAGGAAGACGTGTATGAAACTTCTGCCGATGAGTCGCTTGCAGCATCTATTAGAGAGCAACTCCAAACATCCGAGGGGCAAGAAACGTTTCGCAACCATTTCGGTCCGCTGGGACAAAAATACATGAGCGCAATCCTAAGTGGAGATAGGGATACGACCATAGATTATGTGTACGGTTTACACTTTGGTGGTAGTGGAATGATGCTGGGGGATAAGGTTTTCGATATGGACAAGGATGATAATATAATCATAGACGGTGTAAGATATGTAGGAACGCCTGGTCTGTACGAACTGATTTTCAAGAGAATTCCCGATGATGCTATATACACAGATGCTGATAAACAAAAATACAAAAGTATACTGCTGATGACGAATGCTCACAGACGTGGTCATAACGCACAAAACCCCATATTGGGTAACAAGGGATACAAGTACAAACATGTAATTGCGCCACTACTACCCCGTGTATTGACCAGTAAAGCGGGGGAAAGGTCTAAGGACATCGCGAGTCATGGTGGTAAACGATAACAAGATCGATTATGTGCACTGGGATGATCCCAACGAGCTGGTGGATCGATTGCGTTTGCTGGAAGCGTCGCGTCAGGCGGGTAACAACTCGCACGACAACGAAATTCTATCGATTATCGAGGAACTCCGCGAGGCAGGCCTCGTTATAAATTAAACCGCACGCCGATGATGTGCACTGTATGCGTCGAGATGCCGATCAACAAATTTGGGGTATCGCTCGAGAAGAGTGGAGCAGCTACAATGGACTATTACAAATGGAGCGGCATGCTTCGAAATTATATGCGTGATAACGCTCTTTGCGTGACCGGTGCCGACTTTGATGCAAAATCGCGCAAGATACGACGCGTAGCTCAGCCGGCGGCCGACACAGATGCCGTCAATAAACTATACGTGAAAAAGAGCATTAAACTTTTGAGAGAGCAGCAGGAAGAATTAGAGATGAAGCTGGTCGCGTTTCAGAGAGATATGCTGACGTTGCAAAACAGCGTTCAAAAGATATCGCAAGCATTGAATCCTATCCCGCAGCAACAATGCGAAGGAGAATCATGCGAGACGGTTGAACTTGTCCAGAATTTCCTTGGGGCGGTGGAGAGCACATAATGCACGTACACGATAATTATCGCATCATTCGTGGCAAAGATACATCTGCGATCAAACATGCAGCCATTATCGAAATCCATGAGTGAAGAAAACTATGGCCACAAGAAGCTACAACTTGTGGAGGAATTGCACGCTCCAGCTCGAAGACATTTTCCTCGGAGGCGCGTCAGAGTGCGTGGATACGACGATCTGTGGCAAGCTGACATTGTAGAAATGCGTCCATACTCGCGATTCAACCAGGGTCACCACTACATACTCACCGTCATCGATGTGTTGAGCAAGTATGCATGGGCGTTGCCGCTCAAGACTAAAAGTGGCGCTGAGGTGACTAAAGCGTTTGCAAAAATATTTAGGGATCGATATCCGAAAAATTTGCAAACCGATCAAGGAAAAGAATTTTACAACACCGATGTACAGAAACTCTTGAAGAAGCATGACATTAATCATTATTCAACGTATTCGGTGATGAAGGCCTCCGTCGTAGAACGTTTCAATCGAACTTTGAAGAACAATACGTGGAAACTGTTTACGCTCAATGGAACCTATAGATGGATCGATTCGCTACTGCGTCTACTTGCAGAGTATAACGCGCGAAAACATAGAACCATCGGAATGCGTCCTTGCGATGTTACCCCTGCGATCGCCGACAAGCTGCTAGCCACAGTATACAGCAACCTAAAGATCGCTGCTCCAGCGAGATTCGAGTTGGGCGAGTTTGTGCGCGTGAGCAAATTTAAAACCATCTTCGATAAAGGCTATACGCCGAATTGGACAACGGAGGTGTTCGAGATAGCCAAAGTACAGACAACTAATCCCGCGACGTATCTGCTCGTCGATTCCTGTGGAAAACCCGTTGCCGGAGGATTCTATGAACACGAGCTGCAACGCGTCACCGATCCTGATGTGTATCTAGTGGAAAAAGTGCTGCGTAGAAAGCGGGATAAGGTATACGTCAAGTGGTTGGGGTTTGATAAATAACACAATTCTTGGATAAATAAACATAATGTATTGTAAAATAATAATAATAATAATAATACATGGTTCAATAAATACAATGTTATACATATGTGAACAATTTATTTAACATTTTGCTGCCAGCGCCGTCGAAAATATCATTCAAAGGCAAATGCCAGCAGTTCGCAATCAACAAGAGATTTATTATCGAAATATTCACTATCACGTATAGCTTTAACAGCGCAGCACGAGTCTAAAGTTTCCTCGACGACATCGCACCGCTATAACACGCTCGCAAATTTGAAAACTTCGTCTCAACATGATGTGTAGTTTCATCAAGTTCAAATTTCTTTTTTATAATATTTTTATAATGGAATTTTACAACGGAATTTTATAATGTCCCCAGGGCAGAGTGTCGGTCGAATCGGGTACGATATACCGCTTGTCGTCGTATGGATTTAGAGCGATTTTGGATTCTGAAATGGTGGACACTTTATGCAATTTAGACCGTATGCATGATTGTCTGCGAACCATTTCGATCTCCTTTTGCAAACACTGCGCGTAGTCGTCGAAAGTTATCGTTCTGGCTATGACGTTGGTCTTGACGCCTTTCGCTTTTTTCGTATCTTTTTTACCGTCTACGCGAAGTGCATACATTTTCGCTCTAAGACCTACGAATTCGGTCATTATCATCCCATTATTTTCGTCCTTCATCAGCCCCGGAACCTTCTTATTTAAACGCGGAATATTATATGTATTGTCAGTAGGATAATCGCTTGTGTCGAATCTATCGATATTGCGTTTCACGGACTCGTAGATATCATCGCATCGAATGTGATAGATGAGGCTATCAGTGTCTGTGTATAGAATTTTACATTTTTGGCCATATAGTGGAGACATGTACTCGTGATGAAATTCGTACAAACAAATTTTTGATATGTCTAGAATGCACATACCCACATATATCGGTTTGTTGAATTTCACCTCGAGTTTTCGCAATTCAACAGCTATTAAATTTTCCGAAAAAACACTTCTGCTGTGGAAATTCGGTTTCGCGATCATTGCCTCCGCGCCATATCGCCCTTCCCAATGTGTTAAAAGTTTTACGTCCACCTGATTTCGCACATTTTCCATAGTCTTACCGAATACTGCGTTGTTCATCAATTTGTACAAATTTTTTTCAAAGTCGTTTGTCGCGCATGTTCTAAACCGTGTAGTGAGTTCGATGTAATCGCGGAGCCAGGGAGATTGAGCGAATTGAAGCGCGCGGTGTATCTTTGTAATACGAAGACCGTGACTCGTGCACTGCTGCAGGTTGCGATAATGGATAACGTAACGCTGCTTATCGTATACCGTCGCGAGTAACTTGTCCTGTCTGCTGCCAGATGGTTTGGCACGCGTCGGGCAGAACGGTAGATCGGCGTGAGCGTCATGCAGACGTTGCGGATATTCCAAATCTACCTCGAGAATGTATCCCGTAGGCGAATCGACAGCGATCGAAGACACGTCAAAATTTGCGACATCTTCGACCCATTGGAATTTGGCGTATGGTAGGGGCTGGCACATTGCCCATCCGTACAAATTGTTCACGTCAAAGTACATCAAGTACGATGACTGTTCCGATGGGTTGTAAGATGACATGTACTTGTTATTGGCGTGTGCGTATCTTCCGGAACATTGGCTTAAACCGCCACGTATACCGCGTTCGATAAACATGACCATATCAACGTCTGTGAGCAATTCGAATGTAATTTTGGTATGTTTTAGCATGGCATCCCACGTAAAGCCAGGTAAAGTATAATAATGCGCTGAATCTAATCCGTAACTCTTGATACAATTTTCGCGAAAATTTTCAAAAATATCTGCCAATAACAAGACATCTGTTTTCAAATACAAGTCGCTGTATTCGCCCAAAGTTCTAATCCCGAAACGCTGCCAGACAATCTCGGCGTGCGCGTAATCGCTCTTGGATACAGTATCACCCGTTAACGAACTGTACAATGACTCGCGCGGTGGTAAGCATGGATCCTGCAGTTTGTTCGCGCAATCAAGGTATTCGTATGGAAATACACCCTTTCGCGTCAATAAATTGAAATCTTCGATGGATAATGTTTCAAATTCGGATCGTAAAATTTTTAATTTATCCGCGCTAAGAAAAGATGCTAATTTGTCGAGACTGGTATTGAGAAATTTGTACGAATCGATGAATCGCAATTTAATACATTTTCGCGAGTCTGAGTCAGCCGTATCTTCAACATTTTTTGTGAATGAAATGTACTTTTCTTTCGTTATGGGCAATACGTCAACGCTGCCTTCGAAAGCGGTAGCTATTTCCTCGATAATGAAATGCGAATCGTAGCCGGATAAATTATGGAAAACTATGGGGATGTAAAACGCATTTTTATAATTTAAATTGCACTCCGAATGTGCTGGGCCTCTAAAGCGTCCGGATAGATGGCAATGATCGCGAACTCGTACATCTTCAGCCTTGAATGGTTCTTCGCAAATATGACAGTGTGTTGCATCGCGAAATGTCGTCCATTGTTCGGGAGTTAAATCAAGCATGGGAACATTGCTGGTCAGAATGGGTTTGGCGAAGTTTGCAAAATTTTCCAGTTCGTTGACGAACCATGAAACACAATCCGCGTCGCGGCGACATCGATACGTCGACAGTGATGTATCGTACGAGCAATGCATATAATATGCAATGCTGTGCACTTTATGGTGTTGATACGCGCGCAATTTACTATCCATTTCACCCATTCGGTGATTGTCCTCTGTTTTTTCAATGATGCACTCAAGATCGGCGTACACCATGAAGGGGAGCCGCTCCTTCATACAGTGGTTGCTGAATTTGAGCAGATTGTTTCCTACGCTGGGCAACAGGATGGCGCAATCATTCATTTGCCCGCAGTCCAGCGAATGGGCCTCCAACTTCTCGGCAGATCCAAAGTAGTGCATGCATCTGCAAAAAAAATCAAAATTTTTTTTTTATTTAATTTTTTTTCAACGATATTTTTCAACGCTTCATAAGTTTATGTACATACCGATCGCAGATGAATTTTTTTTCTCTATGCCTGCTCAACTGCATGCTCACCAGTCGGGATAAGTCCTTGATCAGCACAAAGTGCCCTACATCACCGTGCTCATGATTCGGCGTGTAGAGCAGATTGACGTGTCGATCCCTCTTTTGGCTGGTGAGACGCAGCGGAAAGACCGTCGATCCTTTCTCCATCCCGAAGGTGTACACGTTGACGGAGATGCCGTTCTGCCGCTCAAACTTCCCAAGCTGCTCTAGGTACATTGGAAACTCAATGTCTTGGAGATTTAGCACCAATGTATAATGTGGATATGAACTTGGCCGATGAGGGTTTCTGTCGGCGGGATGGAGAGCTGCGACCACTGCCCGCGCGAAGCAGGCGTTATCCTCGGATCGCACGCTAATTGTCGCTTTCTTCATCAATATTTCCCGTGGCAACTTGAAGTGGCACCCTGCGCGCAGCGGATTGTACTTATTAACGTTGACGGTTAGGTTGAGAATCCTCATCAATGCCCATCCGCTATCGCGTTCCTGAAACTCTTCCAACGATGCCAGGGTGGGTTCGATGACGCATCGTTGGTACCACTCCTGTAGATCACATGTACCGAAGAGTTCGCAGTTCCGGGTATTGATGCTTTTACAAGCATGTTTGTCCCCCGCCACAAATTCGCCGTTGAACACAGTGTTCACTTTGAGGTTCTGATGTTTCCTCAAGGCGCCTCGTACATACTCCAGCACAATGGTCCCCGCATCCTCGAGGAAGTTGCGCGGCTCGATATAGTTCGAATTTAACACTGCACCAGTTAATACGCGGGTATCGAACGCAGTGCCTATTTCGCGCCACAAAAGTCCTGTGCTCGAATGTCCAGCACCTTCATGCATGAAACGTCCGCGCAACGAATATTTTAGTCCTTCGAGATGAGCGATTCGAGCAACCAGCGATTGTTGAACACCGATCGATAATCGCGGGCGTTTCACTCGGCTGTGTTCTTCCAACGATTCGATGCACTCGTTGCACCGTTCTTCCCACGCGAGGTATTCTTCCTGTGAAATCAATCGCGCAGATTGATCCAACAATTGGCGTTCTACTTGCGCGAATTCTCCCATGGTTGTAAATGAAATATGTCTTTTCCTCGCAACACATTGCAACGATTTGAGGCTTTGTGCAGTTTAGAGTGCGCTTTTTAAGACTGATACCATGGTTTGGTATCTCTGCCTAACTCTTTTGGCGTACCCCCTCACTCGAATGCACCGCATGCAAAAACGGCGATCCGTCCCAGCATGGTTCTGTGCAGTTTCTACCGATACAGCATAATTCTTTCTATGATTCGCGCGTATGACGAATTAGCGCGCAAAATCCTCCGACACAGTTTCTGCTGACGCCGCATAATTCTAAGATTCGGCGCTTTCACAGATATTATATTATATTCAACACGTGTCGAGACTTTTATCCTTGAAGGTGGGGCTCAAATTACATACAACCGCGCGATATGCTGCGATGTTAAGATTGGAAAACATTATGGAAAAATTGGTAGCTTTAAAATAAAATGCTGTGGTGGGGGAGGCAATTGCACCTCTATTTAAGCCGAGCTCTTGGACGCTATTCCATCAATCGCTCAGTAGCCTCAGTGACTTTGACGGAACAGACGGTACTCCGTAAAAAATATAGTGCACATCAAAATGTACAAACACAGCTTAAACGATTCATCCTGCGCAGCCGGCAACGATGGTGGGTTTCCAAATAAATGTGAACAACAGCAGCAACAACTACATCATCATCAACAATCCAATATGAGGTATGTACACGTTACTATACACTTTTCATTTACTTCATTCACTGTAAACGCAAACGACCGAAGTATCAATTTCATGTACTTGTTTCTTACAGTTCTGGATCCGTATCGCTAAAAACGATGAAAACATCGAAATCATCAATCGTACGGATCCTGGGGCGTGATTATCCACTGACTGCAACAGCTTATAAACGTCTAACTATAGGAATTCGCATTGGTATGGATTTGTGTCACGTTGAGATCGCCATAGCCGACAATAAAGGCAGCGAGTTAAGCTTTTCAATGTCTACGTGGAAGCTCCTGCTACAAAACGAGGTGGACATACTCCAACGATTACGCAGCAACGCAACATCGCCCCAAACTCACATTATAACTGATCATTTACGACTAGAGTTCACGCGTATGCATGATGATCAACTTATTAAAATCACCGATAATCGCGTTGTCATATATATGACTGAAGCCACGATGTGTAAATTATTCGCGTACAATCATTGCATTGAACATATGTATACGTGGCTAACTGAAAATATGTACTCTGTAAGCAGTAAATATGCCACTTTCGTAGACGTTCTACGTAGCGCTACCGCGCCAACAGATTATGTAAAATTAATTTCTGAAAGCGAACACTTCGAACAGCATTCATTGATTGATTGTGAATTGTTAGCATGTGCAATCAATCATATTGTGCATGATGCTCGTAGTAAAAAATGTTAAATTATATTCTTTTATGATTTGTAACAATATATATCTTAAACGTATATGATTTGTACCATTTCACTCATCCATCATCCTCCCCGTCATCTAATTTTAAGATTCTGCGTTTCTGTGTTACATTTCATTCTTCGCGCTGCCAAGTGACATCACCCTGCGCGGCCGTTCCAGAGGATTCGAATTACGCAGCGACGTTAAATCGGAACGCTTTGAAATACAGTTAGCTTTAGAATGCATGCGATTCTATCCCCTATGTAGTGGTGTCTCTTTCCCTCCTAGAATTTTAACTTTAAAGTAATGCTCCTCTCTTTTCCTCGAAGACGCGGTGTCGAGAAATCCTTTCCCCGAGAAAATCTTTCCCGACATCGTTCGAAACAATTTCTGATAAAATTTCTCATAAAAATAAATTATTATACGCCGACGTTGTGTGTGTGTGTGTGTGTGCCACATATGTGACGCTCCGTTGGTTTCGCTATATGTACCATTCGGAAAAGACTAATGTCAGAGACGGCGTTTGGGGGAGTTGGTTAGGCGGCTGACTCGTACCGCGGAGGTCTTGGGTTCGAGCCCCGTCGCCCCGAGAAGTTTTTTCATTTATATTAATATCATAAAATTAATATTTTCTTCCTTACCGACAGTCTGTACCACGCTCCAGAGTAGCACCTTCCTTACCGACAGTCTGTACCACACTCCAGAGTAGCGCACCGTCACCCCGCGGTTCCCTCCTCCTCCTCGATGATACCCCCCCACCACTCCGCCATCTCTATGACGTCATCCGCCGCCAGCCCGCCGACAAAAAAAAACAAATTTGAATTAGAATCCCCATTGCCATACTACTTTCCTGCTGTTTTCATCTACAGGTGCATGGAAAAAACCATTTTCTAAGTCCAAAGTCGTGAACACACGTTTATCTCGCAAACGATCAATCTGTTCTTCTATATTAGGCAGAGGATAACGATCTTTTATTATTTTCTTGTTGAGTTCTCTGTAATCCACGCAAACTCTTATCGTACCGTCTACCTTTTCAACAGGCACGACAGAGCTTCCAAAATCCGACTCAGAAGATACAACAATCCCATCACAAAGCCACGTTTCTATTTGTGAATCTACTGCTTTGCTTTGATGCGCGGATAGGCGTCGAGGTGCCCGATACACGGGAATCTCATCGCGCAAGGAGATTCGCATTTTGACCCCGACCTCTTTTGTTTTGTTTGGTTTATAATTTTCTACTAGAGTTGTTACTCTCGCGCGAATCTCGGGTTTTGGAATATGCGCTAGATTAATACCCTGCTCAACAATATGCAACACTTCCGGAAGATCCTCCATTACGTTCGGTGTTTTCGCTATGGTGATATTTCCGTCTCGCATGCAAACGTCAGCGGTTCTCAGAAAAATGTACCCGATTATGGCATCATGCGTAATAAGCGCGTCGGACACTACGTGAAAAACTATATCGTGTTCGATTTGATCGATTTGAACTTTGACATTGAAATCACCTAGCGTAGAATTCTCGCTAGAGCCTACCCCCGAAACTGGGTTTTTCGTTGGGATAACGCCGGTGCGCCGATTCGTACATATGTAGCCGCTCTTATTAAACTAAGGTCACTTCCCGAATCAATCAACGCGCATACTTCTCGCGACTCTATGTATACATTCTTGCACGCTTGCCGCCTCTTTGATTCTACCGCACTACAGCTCGATTGTGCCGCGTTGTGCCTACAAAAATTTAAAAATTAAAAAATTTTTTTTTAATTTTATAAAAAATTAAAAAAAATAAAATAAAAAATTTAAAATATAAAAAAAATTAAAATAAAAAAAATATACAAAAATTTTAAAGAAAAAAAATTAAAAAAAAAAAATAAATAAACAAATAAAATTTAAAAAAATAAAAAAAAATTTAAAAAAAATTATAAAATTTAAAAAAATTAAAAAAATTAAAAAATATAGAAAAAAATTTAAAAAAAAATAAAATTTTGTTAAAAAATTAAAACAAAATTTAAAAAAAAAATTTTTAAATTTTAAAAAAAATTTTAAAAAATAAAAGAAAATTTAAAAAATTAATAAAAAAAATGAAATATTTTTTTTTTAATTAAAAAAAAATTAAAATGAAAAAATGAAAAAATATAGAAAGAAAATTTTAAAAAAAGTTAAAAAAAATTAAAAATATTAAAAAAAAAATTTTTAAATAAAAAAAATTAAGAAAAAAATTTAAAAAACATAAATAATTTTTTTTTACAAAATTGTTAAAAAATTAATACAAATTTTTTAAAAAATTAAAAAAAAAATTTAAAAATAAAAAAAAGAAAATTAAAAAATAAAAAAAAGAAAATTAAAAAATTTAAAATTTCAAAAATTTAAAAAATTAAAATAAAAGAAAAATAAAAATTAATTTTTTTTTTAAAATTTAAAGAACATTTTTTTAAATACAAAATAATAATTTTAAAAAAGTTAATTTTTTTTTTAAATTTAAAAAAAAAATAAAGCAAAGAAAAATTTTAAAAATTAAAATTTTTTTAAAATATTTAATAAAAATTTTTTGTTAAAATTTAAAAAAATTTTCAAAATTCAAAAATATTTTAAAAAATTAAAAAAAAATAATTATTTGTCACGTCCCGGGTGAGGTCTTTAGGAACGATGACTATGGGGAAGGAAAAAGACAGGCGCGAATCTAAAATCCAGCACTCTGAGATTTTTGGGGGAAGACCAGGCGCGAATATTAAATACGTCACACTGAGGGTTTGGAAGGAACTTAGGCGCGAATATTGAATCCGTCACACTGAGGGTTTGGAAGGAACTTAGGCGCGAATATTGAATCCGTCACACTGAGGGTTTGAAAGGAATTCAGGCGCGAATCTATAATCCAGCACACTGAGGGTTTGGAAGGAGAGGAACGTCAGGCGCGAATCTTGAATCCAGCACACTGAGGGTTTTGAAGGAGAGGACGTCAGGCGCGAATCTTGAATCCAGCACACTGAGGATTTGAAGGAATTCAGGCGCGAATCTATAATCCAGCACTCTGAGGATTTGAAGGGGATCAGGCGCGAATATTAAATCCGTCACTCTAATCGACCAGGGAAGGTTTTAAAAGGCGAATACACACCCTGGAAACACCTGTTAGGTCTTATTTTAGGTTTGGCTCGGTAATTGGATTTACCGTTATATTATTCGGCTCATGCAATAGTATGTTTGTAAACAGAGTAAGCGTCTCGCGTTCACTAACAGAAATCAGCTGTTGCGGCAGCTTGTTTGTTTGGGTTCTTTGTAACCAAAGGGTGCACACAATAATTCAAAGCGTGATTTAAAACTAAGCGGTTTATTAATAATGCTTGGGATTTTAAGCATTGGCACATGACATTGATATAGATAGTATTTAATCACAATATGAAAATATGAATATGAAGTACATAGGTATAAGCAAATGAGATTATTATAGAAGCAATAAGGGTTGCTAATATGAAATATAAATGATCGCAATAAGCTTTAGAATGCAATATAACGTGGAATACAATAAGAATAGTAATGCAAAATATATATACACAAAGAAAGCATTAATGAGAATATATAGGTAATAAACGTTAGTAATACAAAATAATGAAGGTTCGCAATAAGCTTTGATAGACAAAAATAATAATAGTCAATGGTATGGAGATGAATAACAATATTAATAATTATAATTGCTTACGGTAGTTGCCGTAGAGCACTGATTTGAACACTTTGGAATCTTCCAATTATAAACTTTTAGTAATATAAGTTAGTTGCTCACGGACTTTCGTGCAGCAGAAAAATGATCGTTCTGGCCTCTCAGGACCTCGTATTTATAAGATTTTACAGGAGTATTGCGGGGTACGCGCGGTAAAGACCTTGACATATTTAAGAAATAAGTCGTAGTAGGACTTCCGGGGTTTTTATAAACGGTACCTCTATTAATAGACGTATTTATGTCACGTACGCCAAATATACGTCGCAATTAGGTTCTGGGGTTTTTATGACTGCGAAAAGAGATACTCAACTCGTCGTATGGATTTTCGGGTGTTTTATAGGATAGGGTTAGATTGGCTTGGACTCTGTGAGTCGTAAAGAGGGGATTGAGACGTGGTCTCGATTTAAGAGGGTTTTTGTAACGATGGACTTGTTTGAATTCGTTTTAAAGGGAAGGATTCGTGCCTCATGTGGCGAATAGGCGAAGGGGTTTGTAACGATTATCTCCTGTTGGGGACCGCTAAGGTACAACATCGAGGTGGAGTTTTGTATCGATCATCTTGTATTGGGGACGGCTAAGGTACAACATTAAGGTGATCGACGATTGAGGAGATGGGGTAAGAGTTGAGTTTCAGGGATTTCGGTGGAGTGGTTTTGAGGTTTAATAATAGATTTTTGGAATAGGACCGCGCGAAAAATAGTGGGACGTCACACCTCCCCCCTTATATGAAGAAATGATTACATTTCTTAACACAGGGTACGGGTGTCTTGAAATGAGGAAAAGGAAATAAAATAAAATGTACCGTTTTGGAATAATAAAAATAAAAATAAAATGGTTTGGAAATAATAAAATAAAATAAAATATATAGCCTATTTGGCGTAAAAGAAAAGTAAAATAAAAGATGAGAATAATAATAATAGAAAATATAAAAGAATTGATTGTATTAGAAAAAAAAGAAAAACATTTACTTATAATAATTAAAAATAATATGTATATATATATGTATATAAAAGAAATAGAAAATAAGGAATATTTACAAGGAAGGATGTACAAGTAAGGATAGGATTAAGGAAAGGAATTTTGGAAGGATTAGTGTGGAGGAAAGGAATATTCGAGGGTTGAGTATAAGGGATCGTCCAGGATGAACGTGAGGTCGTAACCACTCTGATAGAGGTCATCGAACCATTTTAAAAATTCGGGCGTCAGCTCTGTGTGGTCTGGGACCTTAGTCGCTGACCCCGTATTCAAAATCTCCATGACACCTGGGGGTGGAGGGATGACGGAGGGAACTTGGGAGGTGGAAGGTTGAGGAGAGGGTTGGAATTGAACGGGAGGGGGGTAATATACAGGAGGGGAATGGGAGAGTACCTCCTCGGGTATTGAAGGGCGAAATGGGGGTATTGGGTCCATCGAAGTCCTCATGGGGGAATCATCAATAGTGATGACCTCCGGTTCTGCCTCCCTGATGGTCACCGTGGAGACCACCTTTGAGAGAAGGGGTGAAAGACCTCTTCCTTTTCTCACTGCCTCTCGGCGCAGCCACGTGATATGGGCCAACCTTCTTTTGAGGCCTCCTCCTCTGGCCTTAGGCCCGTTGTTTTTGTGGGCTCTTTTGTGTGGCATTTTGATCTAAGAAATAATTGATTATTACATGTTTCTATATCTTGTGATTAGGATCAACCGGGATCCTCGCGTAGTCGACCAAGACGCGCTTTGTTCGCGTGAATTATTTTAGTTTTGCCCTTCCAGGATATTTTTAAGTTTTGCGAAGGGATTACATCCAATATCGTGTGAGGGCCAGAGTACTGATCTCCGAATTTCCCTTTTCTCGGTTCTATAAAGACGAAAACCGCGTCACCCGGTTTGAAGGTCTCCTCGTTTATGTGCCTATCGTAATATTTTTTATAACGAAGCTTAGACTGATTCAACTTTTCTGCTGCAGCAGTTTGCAGCTCTTGCACCCTTATACTTAATTTCGAGAGGTAATGATTATAGGTCTCGTTTTCAAAATCTTCGGGCATCCGATTTCGGCTGGGTACCCGGGCTATTTTCCTGAATACTAACTCGTGTGGAGTGTAACCAGTGCCCTCATGAACGCTGGTATTATAAGAGAATGCAGCCAAGTCGGTCCATTCATCCCAGTCGCTGTAGTTACCGATAAACATTTTTAAATATTCTGTTCGGACGAGGTGCGATCGCTCTAAAGAACCGTTAGTCTGTGGGTGAAAAGCTGTGGTTCGAAATTGTTCAATTTTAAATTTTTGCGCGATAGCTTTCATGAATTTACCAGTGAAATTTGTTCCTTGGTCAGTGAGGATGGCTCTGGGAGCTCCGAATTGACAGATAAATTTTTTTATAAACGCATCTGCGACTTTTATTGATGTCGATTGTTTAAGGGATACGCACACGAAGTATTTTGTTAGTAAATCTTGCATTGTTAATATATATGTATTTCCTTCTCTAGTGGTAGGTAACGGTCCTACTATATCTAATGCAATCTTGTCAAAGGCTCGTCCAGGCGTGTCAGTGAGAATCATAGGTTGCCTGGTTTTAACACGGACGAGTTTCTTCCGCTGACAGTCCACGCATTTTCGAATATGATCTTCCACGGCTTTCTTCATCCCTTTCCAAAAGTAATGGTATCTAATTCGGTTATATGTTTTGGTTACTCCTTTATGTCCGGCTAAAGCTGATGCATGATTTTCTTTAATAATGTTTATTCGTTCCGATTCCTCTGGTATACGGACTGCTTGTAAACATATAGTGACACTGATGTCCTCTTCGTTGACTGCCTCGAGAATATCCATAATAATATCTTGCCAGCTTAACTGATCGATGTTCGATGTTTTGGCTATGCTAAATGATTGTGTTAGGAGCTCACGTATTACCATTTTAAAGTAGGAAAGGGTTTTGCCCCAAGTTGTCATAGTTAAGGGCGTACTCTGTGTTTCTTTAATAACCAACCCGATAAGGATTTGTCCTTTATTATGGGTTAAATAGCCCTTACCCAGTGGGAGGTTGCCAGGTATTGTCACGATTCCTGTTTCTTGTAATTCCTTAGCTCCGTTATCGCAAGGTTTACCATCCGTGCTCAGAAAGAAAACGAGCGTTTCTTTTCGTAGTGACAACGGGTCGCGACTGATTGATGGCTTTATCCTGATTTCTCGTTCGGGGTCTGCTTTGTATACTGCGTCCAAAGACTCGTTCAGCTCGCTTACTGAGGATTCCGAATCTAATTCATCCGAAACATTCGACTCCACTTCAGAATCGATGTCGTCCTCTTCCTGCGGCGTTGACGATCGTGGAGGCGAAATTGCCGAATAGGGGGTATTTAAATGTTCTCTTTCTTCTTCCTGATCCTCATCTTCGATACTATTTCTTGTTTCTACTAGGGTCTCTGAGGGAGGGTCTGGAGGTTTTGGCGCTGGTGCTAAATTTTTACGTACTCTACGGGGTGGTTGTATCCTAGTGGGTTTCGCTCTTGGTCGGGTTTTCTTTGTGAGTCCTGCTGCGGAATTTGATGCTTCGGAGAGTCTGGGCCTCCCGGGGCCTCGCTTAGGCGGGGGTTGATCTTCCCAGTCTTCGTCTGCTTCCTCTCGTGGTCTTATAGGGTATGTCTCCACTGCAGGGGAATTACGGGACAAAGCGTCGGCAAGTTTATTGCTTTTCCCTGATTGATATCTAATTTCATAGTCGTATTCTGCTAATTTTAAACGCCACCTAACGAGGCGTGACGTTGGGTCTTTTACTCTATGTAACCAGATTAGTGGTTGATGGTCGGTAAATAAAATAAATTTCCTTCCGTATAGATAAGGTCGGAAGTGCCTAACGCAATATACGATGGCTAAAAGTTCCTTCTCTATGGTTGCGTAATTTATTTCTGCTTTATTTAGGAGGCGGGAAGCGTAAGCAATTGGTAATTCTTTTCCATCAACAGCCTGGCTTAGTATTCCCCCTATAGCATATTCAGATGCGTCTGTAGTGACATGGAATTCCATTTCAAAATTTGGGTATTGCAGAATAGGTTCCTTTTGTAATGCGGATCTTAAGTGGTCAAACGCGGTTTGCTGGGACGATCCCCAGTCAAATGATATATCTTTTTTCAATAGGGAGGTTAAAGGGCGAGCCATCTTAGAAAATTCGGGGATAAACCTCCTGTAATAGCCGGTTAGACCGAGGAATTCTTTAATTCCTTTCGGTGTGCGAGGTGTAGGGTATTTCTGAATAGCTTGGATTTTATTTTGATCCGGTTTTACCCCTTCCTCGGTAATTATATGTCCCAGGTAAGCGACTTCCTTACGTAGGAATTTACATTTCGTAGGTTGTAACTTAAGGTTTGCTTCTCGCAAACGGTGAGCGAGTTTTTTAAATTTAATTAAATGCTCAGTAAGGGAACTAGCGTAAAGGACGATATCGTCCAAATATACGAACATTTCCGTGCCTTGGAGTCCAGTAAGGGTATGGTCCATTAGACGTTGGAAAGTAGCTGGTGCATTACAAAGTCCAAACGGCATTCTGACAAACTCATAATGTCCATGAGGTGTAGAAAAAGCGGTTTTTGGTGCGTCTTCCGGCTTCATAGGGATTTGGTGGAATCCAGAAGCGAGGTCGAATACGGAGAAGTATTTTGCTCCTCCCAATTGATCCAATATCTCATTGATATTAGGAATTGGGTAAGCATCAGGAACGGTCTTTTTGTTCAAATCTCTAAAATCAGTCACCATTCGCCACAGGTGTTCCCCATCGGGTCCCGTTTTTTTGGACACGATCCAAATAGGCGAATTGTAGGGTGATAATGACGGCTGTATAATTTCGTTTTCTAGTAATTAACAGACTTGTTTACCAATTTCCTTCTTGTGTATTGGAGGGAAGCGATATTGTTTAGTATTGACAGGCACTGGATCCGTTGTCTGGATCCCATGCTGGATAGCGTTCGTATAACCCAACTTCTCATCTGGTAGATGGAAAAGGTCATGGTATTTACTTAAAATTCCTTGGACATGAAGTTTTTCTTCCGGATTCATATGTTCCGTTGAAATTAATTCGAGCACTTGTTCCACCCTTGTTGTGGGTTTTTCAGAAATTATCGATACCTCACCCGACGCAATAGTAAGAGACTCACGGAAATTTGGGTAGACGGTTGATCTGGCATAATGCACAGGGGGTGAGAGTGAGTGCACTTTCGTGGGTGCCTCGATTTGGTGGATCGACAGATCCTGGGGTAAGAGGGACTTGTTTGAATTTAGGGCGGGGATAGGAGTGACGCATTTAGACGTCATAATCTCTTTTGTTCGTCTTTGTTTGGGTTCTGGAATCACAATTTCAAATTCTTCCAATTCAACAGTAGGTGCTGTGATCGTTATGTCCATTTCATTAGAATTTATTATTTGTAAGTACGCTTTGCCGTCTCGATTACTGACAAGAGCGTTACCAGCGTGAATCCCAGTGCCTAAGTCTAACCGGGGTACATACCCTTCTTTTATATTCGAATTTAATATATTAATAAAGGAAACGGTTTTTGATCTAGCAGGTAGCATGACTTAGTTATTATTCACGAAAGGAATGGAGTTTCCTTGGAAGTCCAACTCCCTCTTAGAATAGTGTATCGAGACATTCTGTTTTATAAAGAATTCCGTGCCTAATATTCCTTGCGGCTTAATTGGGAAGTCGTTTTCGACTACGTGGAACGTGACGTTATCGCCCAAAAGGGTTATCCTTACTGTGCCAAGCGTGGTGACAGGGCCTGGAGAGATGCCTTTGAGTATTAATCGATTTTCCGTGTTTATGTCTTGCGGTAGCTTTACAGCTTGAATTTTCAATAAGTTCACCTGTGACCCAGTATCAATCATTATTTCAGGTGTAGTTTCGAAGTCGGGGGAGGAAATCATCACAGACGGAGCTTCATCGGCAGTGGTTAACCATGCTGTTGCGATTCTAGTTTCGATATTCCCGGTTCCGTTTGTATTTCTATTGGACGCGCTCCTGCTTGGCCCGTTCCACGGTACGCCTCCATAGTTGACCGTAGGGGCAGAGCGTTTCCCGAGTCACGTTCTTGGAAGGTTCCAGGATTTCTCTCATTGCGATTGAATAAGCGTTTTCTACATTCTGAGATTAAATGTCCGGGCTTTTTGCAATACGCACAGATCCGCAATTCTGTAGGTCTTGAGGGAGGAGGTCGAGTTTTGTCCCAGTAAGGGAGCAGAGGATTGGGTGCCGGGTTTCCATGTCCTACAACGCGGTTTGGAGGGTATCTCTCGAAGGGTTGTGAAACTATATTTTGATTGCCTCGGCAGGACCGTGCGTCGTGTCCTGTCTTATTGCAGAGTTGGCACGTTAATTTCGGGGCCTTTTGTTCTGAAAACCTTTGACGATCCCTGTCAATCTTCTTATCCACGAGTACAGCTAGCTCAAAAGCTTCATCGAGCGTTTCGAAATTATGTTGGAATAATCTTGTTCGTATATGGGGAGGAAGGCCATCTACAAATGAGTCTAACGTCAAACGATCTATTGCAGGCTCTCGCGAATTGCACCACTGGTATATTATGTCCGTTAAAGTTAGGGACCGTTTCTATGGCGTCTTTTAACGTGATCTGGGGTGTTGGATCCTGGTTCGGAATATAGTTACGATTCATTGCCTCAGGAACGTTATTATAATTTGGCACCGGTTTTCTATCGAAACGGGAGGAACCTGGAGTAGTAAAATTGTTTGCCGTTGGCGGGGGTGCAAGAAGTTTTTCCATAATTTCGCGGATGGCTTGAATTTGACCGGAAAGACCTTCCAACGCGGGGCCATCTGAACCGGCGGCCACGCCCGAACGCGTGTTGGTTTTCGGGTTTATAACATAACTTGCGTACAAGCTCTCAATTTCAGCTTGTTTTTCCCGCAATAATTGCACCCGTTCCATTAATTTGGCGGTTGCGGTGTCTACAGCTTTAGTGGAAGGGCCTGCGTTTTGGTCCACCACGCAAGAATCGTCGGTTTCCCCGTACACGGACATGTTTGATTTCTCCCGAAAAAGTTTTGGGTTTTCTTAATTTGGGCGTACGGTAGCTGTTATTCAAAGCCTACCGTGCTCTCTACCCGGGTAGTTAATATCGAATCTGTTATGATTTTTACTTATTTGACGGTAATGCTCTGTACACGCGGTACGTAACTTGAACAAGAGGTTTTTGCAACGGGGCATTCAGGGAATATATCGTTAGGTTGGTGGTAGTGCACTTGATATATCTCATCCACTTCCACCGTGTTTGAATTAAAACAATTTAGGCAAAATTTTACGCCTTCCGTGGTCGTTGCTACGCCCCCCGTAACACAGATTAATGCGTTTGAATCTGACAAAACGCCCTGCAGCCTGCGGCTTCGGTAATATAACGTGTTTTGACGTTGACGCGAATCGCGCATGTTAGGTATCCATGTATTATGTCTCGTCAGGCAGTTTATTTAGATTTCGTAGGTAAATGTTTCCTAAGTGATTCAGACTTGGTTTGAAAGAAAGTACCACCGTGTGCACACGACACAATTGGTTGCGGGACGCGTTTGTAATAAAACTGTATTGCACCGAGGGCAATTAGGGAATGTATAAGGCGTATGTAAGAAATGAATTTGATACGTTATCACCGTATTTGTTGGATCTAGATGGGAGCAATTTAAGCAAATTTCGTCGTCTTCGTTATTTGCTACTATGGTCCCGGAAACACAGACCATCCACTGTATAGATGCCGTCAAATTTTGTAATTGGCGGCTCCTGTAGGCTGGTTTCCACGGACTAACGTATTCTGTATACATGCTAAATAGGCAATTGTGGGTACCGTATGTTAGGGAATTTATTCCTTTTAACAGTTGACGGATCCCACCGCTGTCACCAAAAATATGTCACGTCCCGGGTGAGGTCTTTTGGGAACGATGACATTAGGAAAGGAGAAAGACAGGCGCGAATCTAAAATCCAGCACTCTGAGATTTTTGGGGGAAGACCAGGCGCGAATATTAAATCCGTCACACTGAGGGTTTGGAAGAAACTTAGGCGCGAATATTGAATCCGTCACACTGAGGGTTTGGAAGGAACTTAGGCGCGAATATTGAATCCGTCACACTGAGGGTTTGAAAGGAATTCAAGCGCGAATCTATAACCCAGCACACTGAGGGTTTGGAAGGAGAGGAACGTCAGGCGCGAATCTTGAATCCAGCACACTGAGGGTTTTGAAGGAGAGGAACGTCAGGCGCGAATCTTGAATCCAGCACACTGAGGATTTTGAAGGAATTCAGGCGCGAATCTATAATCCAGCACACTAATCGTTTTACAGGGAGGAACGCCAGGCGCGAATCTATAATCCAGCACCCTAGTCGACCAGGGAAGTTTAAAGGCTAGAGCGTATTTGGGGAACACCCGTTAGCACTTTGTTTTGGTTTACGTAATATCAGATTTATCGTTGCATAGGCACAAAAAGTTTCCTCGTAATATTTCTTGAGAAATTCGTCTATACGTGCAGCTATGCAAGGGAATGTTAGTAAACACTGTCACCGTTCTCGAGTTCGCGATCCGCGATCAGCTGTTTCGCCGACTCGTTGGTTTGTATCTTAGTACGTTCGTAACTAATGGTTGAACACAAATAACTTGAAGCAAGATTTTAAACAAAGCGATTTATTAACTTCGTTAATCGGTTATTATAATCGTGCGAGGGGGCTTTTTGCATTGGCACAATATTTGTAATATGGTTATAACATTTAATATATATATATGGACATGAGATACAATATAAGTCGTTTAATAATGATCGTTAATAATAATAATATGATAAGATTGCGATAAGCAGTTATAAACAAAATAATAGAATAGTAAGATTGCGATAAGCAGTTATAAACAAAATAATAGAATAGTAAGATTGCGATAAGCAGTTATAAATGAAATAATAGAATTGTAAGATTGCGATAAGCAGTTATAAAAGAAATAATTGAATAGTAAGATTGCGATAAGCAGTTATAAACGAAATAATTGAATAGTATGGTATGGTGGTGATATGCACAATAATATTAAGTAATATAAATGGCTTACGGTGATCGTCGAACACTGAGTTTAATATTAACACTTTAAAGATATACTTTTCAAGTAAGCCTTCTACCGAAGAGGTTTCTGTCGAAGAAAGAGGACTCGGCCTGTCAGGACCTCATATTTATGTACTTTCACAGGAGTATTGTGGGGTACGCGCGGTAAAGACCTTGACACATTTCGGTTTAAGACGCAGTAGGACTTCCGGGGTTTTTACAAACGGTACGTCTATTAATAGACGTATTTATGTCACGTACGCCAAATATACGTCGCAATTAGGTTTCTGGGGTTTTTATGACTGCGAAAAGAGATACTCAACTCATCGAATGGATTTCGGATGTTTTACGGGAAAGGGGTTATTAGAGTGGCTTGGACTTCATGAGTCGTAAAGAGGGGGTTGAGACTTGGTCTCGATTTAAGAGGGATTTGTAATGAGGGACTTGTTTGAATTTGTTTTTGGAGGGAATGATTCGTGCCTTGTAAGACGAATAGGCGAAGAGGGTTTTGAAACGATCATCTCGTGATGGGGACCGCTAAGGTACATCAGCGAGGTGGAGGTTTGTATTGATCATCCTGTGTTGTTGACCGCTAAGGTGCAACATCAAGGTGATCGGTGATTGAGGAGATGGGGTAGGAGTTGAGTTTGATAGACTTTAGTGGAGTGATTTTGAGGTTTACTAGTGGAATTGGGAATAGGAAACGCAGGAAAAATCGTGGGACGTTACACCTTTATTTTTTAATTTTTTAAATTTTTTTTTTGTTTTTTAAAATTTTTTGTTTATTTTTTTGCTTTTAATTTTTTTTATTTTTTTTTAATTTTTTAAATTTTTTTTTTAAATTTCTTTAAAAAAATTTATGTTTTTTTTAAATTTATTGTTTATTTAATATTTTCTTTAATCTATTTATTATTATTATTTTATTTATTTATTTATCTTTAAATTTTTTTATTTTAAAAATTTTTTTAAATTTTAAAAAAAAATTTCAATTATAAATTTTTTTTTAATTTTTTAATAATATTTTTTAAAAAAAATTGTAATTTATTTTATAATTTTTTTCTAATTTTTAAATTTTATTCTTTAATTTTGTAAAAAATTTAATTTTTTCTTTATTCCATTTATTATTATTATTATTATTTTATTTATTTATTTATCTTTTTTTTTAATTTTTTACTTTATTTTTTTTTAAATTTTTTTCTTAATTTTTTTTCAATTTAAAATTTTTTTTTAATTCTTTAAAAAATTTGTTTTTATTTATTTTTTTCTTTAATTTATTTACTATTATTATTTTATTTATTTATTTATTTAAAATTTTTTATTTTTCTATTCTTTTAAATTTTTTAAAATTTTTTTAAAAATTTCTTTTTCTAAATTTTCTTGTTAAATTTCTTAAAAATATTAAATTTCTTAAAATTTTTTTTTATTATTTTATTTATTTATTTATCTTTATATTTTTTTAATTTTTGAAAAAAAAATTTAAGAATTTTTTTATTTATTTTTTATTTAATTTTTTTATTTCATTTATTATTACTAATTTATATATTTATTTATCTTTAAATTTTTTTATTTTTTAAATTTTCTTAATCTTTTTCTTCAATTTTTCAATTTTTAAAATTTTTTTTTAAAAAAAAAATTATTTTATTTTTTCTTTAATTCATTTATTATTCTTATTTTATTTATTTATTCCGCTTTATTTTTTTTCAATTTAAAAAAAAATTGTTTTTTAATATTTAAAAAAAAATTTAATTGTTTTTTAATATTTAAAAAAAAAAATTTAATTTTTTTTTAATTTTTCAAATAATTTTTTAAAAAAATTTTGTTTATTTAAATTTTTCTTTAATTCATATATTATTATTATTTTATTTATTTATTTTGTCTTTAAATTTTCGTTCATTTTAAAATTTTTTTTTTAATTGTTTAAAAAATTTGTTTTGATTTAATTTGTTATTTCATTCATTTATTATTATTACTTTGTTTATTTATTTATTTTATTTATTTTTCTTTTTTCAATTTTTAATTTTTTTTTAATTTTTTATTTTTTAAAAAAATTATTATTATTTTAAAAAATTCTAAATTTTAACAAAAAAAATTATTTAGTTTTTTTATAAAAATCTTCTTAATTTTTTTTAATATTTTTCAAAAAAAAATTTCTAATATATTTTTTATTTTTTTATGTATTTATTTAAAAAAAATTTTTTTTTAAAAATTTAAAAAAGAAATTTTAATTTTTTTAATTTCTTTTTTAATTTAAAATTTTAAAATTTTTTTTTTAAATTTAAAATTTTTAAAATTTTTTTTTAAATTCCTTAAAAAAATATTAATTTTTTTTAAAACTTTTTGTAAATTTAATTTTTTCATTAATTCATTTATTATTATTATTATTTTATTTATTTATTTATTTCTTCATTTTTTTTAAATTTTTTAAAAAAAAATTTGAAAAAAATTTTATTTAGTTTTTTTAAATTTATTTTAAAATTTTTTAAAACTTTTTTTTTAAATTTCTTTAAAAAAAAATTATTTTATTTTTTAAATTTTTGATTATACAGGGTGTCCCACTAAGGAGTGACAGCGCGATATCTCTTAAAGTATTGTCGATAAAAATATAAAAAAAATAGGGAATTGCATGGTTCGAGGGGGCCCATTTATTAGCGCGAACGAATTTTGTTTTCGATTATTATTTTAAAAGATACGATGGTCAAGTTCGGTTTTTCAAATGGAACTATTTTTTTGAAGACCTGAGTTGATAGTGCGTTCCAAGACAAATTCAATAAGCTTTAATGTATACACTTTATTTCCACTGGTTTTTAAGATATTGCGCTTGCTAATTTACTGATTTTCACTGCATGAAACCCCTCTGGAATGGCAAAAACCGGGGGCGGTCTTACTGGCGCCACGGGTAGCACTGCCTGTTGAAATGGATACTTACCTGCCAAAGGTCTACGCCAGAAATGGCAGGCCCAAAGGCTGGACAATTCTTTTCCGTCAGAAATGCTACTTAGGTAGGTACATCTGCGGTATCGAGAAGCGCATCGTTATTTTTATTTCGCACTTGCTTCTACGCTCGGATGGCCGGTTCTTTTGTGAGGGATGCAAATCCGATTGGTTCTGATACAATCTGCTCCCTATGGTTGAAATTTAGTCTAGCAACTTTCACTCCTCCTAACCTAACCAATCCAACTTGCATCCCTCCCAAAAGAACCGGCCATCCGAGCGTAGAAGCAAGTGCGAAATAAAAGTAACGATGCGCTTCTCGACACCGCAGATGTACCTACCTAAGTAGCATTTCTGACGGAAAAGAATTGTCCAGCCTTTGGGCCTGCCATTTCTGGCGTAGACCTTTGGCAGGTAAGTATCTATTTCAACAGGCAGTGCCACCCGTGGCGCCAGTAAGACCGCCCCCGGTTTTTGCCATTCCAGAGGGGTTTTTTGCAGTGAAAATCAGTAAATTTGCAAGCGCAATATCTTAAAAACCAGTGGAAATAAAGTGTATACATTAAAGGTTATTGAATTTGTCTTGGAACGCACTATCAACTCAGGTCTTCAAAAAAAAATAGTTCCATTTGAAAAACCGAACTTGACAATCGTATCTTTTAAAATAATAATCGAAAACAAAATTCGTTCGGGCTACTAAATGGGCCCCCTCGAACCATGCAATTCCCTATTTTTTTATATTTTTATCGACTAAACTTTAAGAGATATCGCGCTGTCCACTCCTTAGTGGGACACCCTGTACAACTTTTTCTTTAATTCATTTATTATTATTATTTTAATTATTTATTTACCTTTAAATTTTATTTATTTATTAAATTTAAAAAAAACATTATTAATTTTTTTTAAAAAATTTAATTTTTATTGATTATTTTTTAAAAATATTTTTAAAATTTTTTTTAAAACTTTTTTAAAATTTTTTATTTATTTTTTTTATTTTTATTTATTATTTTTTTTTACTTTAATTCTTTTTAAAAAATTTCCAATTTTTTTTTAAATTTTTAAAAAAAAATTTTAATTTTTTTTATATTTTAAAAATTTTTTTTTATATTTTTTTAAAATTATTAAAATTTCTTTAATTTTTATTTATTTAATTTTTTTTAATTTTTTCTTAATTTTTTTCAATTTTTCAATTTTTTTTAATTTAAAAAAAATATTTAATTTTTTCTTTAATTCATTTATTATTATTATAATTTTATTTATTTATTTATTTTTAATTTTTTATTTTCCTATTTTTTTGTTATTTTTAAAAATTTAAAAAAAAATTTTAAATTTTTTTTGTAAAACTTCATTTATTTATTTATTATTTAATTTTTTCTTAATTTTTTTTCCATTTTTAAATTTTTTTTTTAAATTTTTGTTTATTTAATTTTTTCTTTAATTCATTAATTATTATTATTTTAATTATTTATTTATCTTTTCTTTATTTTTTAATTTTTTATTTTTTTTTAATTTTTTAAACTTTTTTTAAAAACATATTTTAAATATTTTATAAACAATTTTTTTTTCAATTTCTTAAAATTTTTTTTTTAATTTTTCTTAAAATTTTTGTTTATTTAATTTTTTCTTTAATTCATTTATTATTATTTTATTTATTTATATATTTTTAATTTTTTTATCTTTCTATTTTTTTTTAATTTTTCTATTTTTTTAATTTTATTTGTTACATTTTTATTATTATTTTAAAAAATCTATATTTTAAAAAAAAATTATTTATTTATTTTTTAAAAAATTTTTTATATTTTATTTTTTTTTTTAAATTTAGATTTTTATTTTTTTTATTCTTTTAAATTTTTTAAAATTTGTTTCTAATTCCTTTTTCTTATTTTAAAATTTTTTAAAAACTTTCTTAAATTTTTTTTTTATTTAGTTTTTTTTAAATGTTTTTCTTAATTTTTTTATATATTTTTTAAATTTTTTAATTTTTTTTTTTAATTTTTCATAAAATTTTTGTTTATTTAATTTTTTCATTAATTCATTTATTATTATTATTTTATATATATTTTTTTTAAATTTCTTAAAATTGTTGTTAATTTAATTTTTTGTTTAATTCATTTATTTCTTAATTTTTTTTCAATTTTAAAAATTTTGTAATTGTTTTAAAAATTTGTTTTTATTCAATTTTTCTTTCATTCATTTATTATTATTACTTTGTTTATTTATTTATTTTTCTTTTTTTTAATTTTTAAATTCTTTTAAAATTTTTTATTTTTTAAAAAAATTATTATTATATTAAAAAATTCTAAATTTAAAAAAATTTATTTATTTATTTTTCTTTTTTTTAATTTTTAAATTCTTTTAAAATTTTTTATTTTTTAAAAAAATTATTATTATATTAAAAAATTCTAAATTTAAAAAAATTTATTTATTTATTTAAATTTTTTTTTAATTTTTAAATTTTTTAAAAATTATTATTATTTAAAAAAATTCTAAATTTAAAATAAAAATTTATGTAGTTTTTTTGAAAAATTTTTCTTAATTTTTTTTCAATTTTTAAAAAAATTTTAAATTTATTTTTAAATTTTCAAAAATTTTTTTTTAAATTTCTTAAAAAAAATTTATATATTTTTTTTAAATTATTGTTTTGTCACGTCCCGGGTGAGGTCTTTTGGGAACGATGACATTAGGAAAGGAGAAAGACAGGCGCGAATCTAAAATCCAGCACTCTGAGATTTTTGGGGGAAGACCAGGCGCGAATATTAAATCCGTCACACTGAGGGTTTGGAAGGAACTTAGGCGCGAATATTGAATCCGTCACACTGAGGGTTTGAAAGGAATTCAGGCGCGAATCTATAATCCAGCACACTGAGGGTTTGGAAGGAGAGGAACGTCAGGCGCGAATCTTGAATCCAGCACACTGAGGATTTTGAAGGAGAGGAACGTCAGGCCCGAATCTTGAATCCAGCACACTGAGGATTTTGAAGGAATTCAGGCGCGAATCTATAATCCAGCACTCTGAGGATTTTGAAGGGGATCAGGCGCGAATATTAAATCCGTCACTCTAATCGACCAGGGAAGGTTTTAAAAGGCGAATACACACCCTGGAAACACCTGTTAGGTCTTATTTTAGTTTTGGCTAGGTAATTGGATTTACCATTATATTATTCGGCTCATGCAATAGTATGTTTGTAAACAGAGTAAGCGTCTCGCGTCCACTAACAGAAATCAGCTGTTGCGGCAGCTTGTTTGTTTGGGATCTTTGTAACCAAAGGGTGCACACAATAATTCAAAGCGTGATTTAAAACTAAGCAGTTTATTAATAATGCTTGGGATTTTAAGCATTGGCACATGACATTGATATAGATAGTAATTAATCACAATATGAAAATATGAATATGAAGTACATAGGTATAAGCAAATGAGATTATTATAGAAGCAATAAGCGTTGCTAATATGAAATATAAATGATCGCAATAAGCTTTAGAATGCAATATAACATGGAATACAATAAGAATAGTAATGCAAAAAATATATATACACAAAGAAAGCATTAATGAGAATATATATATGTAGGTAATAAACGTTAGTAATACAAAATAATGAAGGTTCGCAATAAGCTTTGATAAACAAAATAATAATAGTCAATGGTATGGAGATGAATAACAATATTAATAATTATAATTTCTTACGGTAGTTGCCGTAGAGCACTGATTTTAACACTTTTGGAATCATCCAATTATAAACTTTTCGTAATATAACGTAATATGACTTTTGTGACAGAAAAATGATCGCTCTGGCCTATCAGGACCTCGTATTTATAAGATTTTACAGGAGTATTGCGGGGGGTACGCGCGGTAAAGACCTTGACATATTTAAGAAATAAGTCGTAGTAGGACTTCCGGGGTTTTTATAAACGGTACGTCTATTAATAGACGTATTTATGTCACGTACGCCAAATATACGTCGCAATTAGGTTTCTGGGGTTTTTATGACTGCGAAAAGAGATACTCAACTCGTCGTATGGATTTCGGGTGTTTTATAGGAAAGGGGTTAGATTGGCTTGGACTCTATGAGTCGTAAAGAGGGGATTGAGACGTGGTCTCGATTTAAGAGGGTTTTTGTAACGATGGACTTGTTTGAATTCGTTTTAAAGGGAAGGATTCGTGCCTCATGTGGCGAATAGGCGAAGGGATTTTGTAACGATTATCTCGTGTTGGGGACCGCTAAGGTACAACATCGAGGTGGAGTTTTGTATCGATCATCTTGTATTGGGGACCGCTAAGGTACAACATCAAGGTGATCGACGATTGAGGAGACGGGGTAAGAGTTGAGTTTCAGGGACTTCGGTGGAGTGGTTTTGAGGTTTAATAATAGATTTTTGGAATAGGACCGCGCGAAAAATAGTGGGACGTCACAATCTCTTCTTTATTTTTCAATTTTTTAATTTTTTTTTATTTTTTTTAAATTTTTAAAAAAAATTTTTTTAATTTTTTAAAGTTTTTTTAATTTTTTGTTTTTAAATTTTTTTTCAATTTCTTAAAAAAATTTTTTTAATTTTTCTTAAAATTTTTGTTTATTTAATTTTTTCTTTAATTCATTTATTATTATTATTTTATTTATATATTTATCTTTAAATGTTTTTTATTTTTTAAATTCTTTAAAAAAAATTTAAATTTTTTTCAAATTTTATTTATTTACTTTTTTAAAAAAATTCTATTTTTTTCAATTTTTAAAATTTTTATAATTTTTTTTTTTAATTTTTAATATTTTTTTTGTTTATTTAATTTTTTCTTTAATTCATTTATTATTATTATATTTAATTATTTATTTTTATTTTTTTTTATCTTTCTATTTTTTTAATTTTTTTTTTAATTTTTTAAATTTAAAAATTTTTTTTTTTTAATTTTTTAAAAATTTGTTTTTTATTTAATTTTTCATTATTTCATTTATTATTATTATTGTTTTATTTATTTATTTTTAATTTTGTAAATTTTTTAAAATTTTTTTTTATTTAGATTTTTTAAAATTATTCCTTAATTCTTTATTTTTCAATTTTAAAATTTTTTTAATTTTCTTTGTGAAATTTTCTTTAATTCTTTTTGAATTTTTTGAATTTTTAAAAAAATTTTTTTTTAATTTTTTTTTTAAATTTAAATTTTTTTTTAAAATTTAAAAATTTTTTTAAAATTTTTTTAAAAATTTTTTTTAATTTTTTTTTAAATTTTTATAAATTTTTTTTAATTTTTAAAAAAAATTTTGTTCTAGTATTTTTTTATGTATTTATTATTTACTTTTTTCTAAAAATTTTAAAAAATTTTTTTTTCATTTTTTAAATTTTTTTTTAAAACATTCATTAAATTTTCTTAAAAAATTTTAAAAATTTTTTAAAAAAATTTTTGGTTATTTAATTTTTTCTTTAATTCATTTATTATTATTATTATAGTTATTTATTTATCTTTAATTTTTTTAATTTTTTGAAATTTTTTTAAAATTTTTTTAAAATTTTTTTTAAATTTTTTAAAATTTTTTTTTTTAAATTTTTAAAAATTTGTTTTTAAATTTCTTAAAATAATTTTTTAAATTTTTTTAAAAAATTGTTGTTTATTTAATTTTTTCTTTAATTCATTTATTATTATTATTTTATTTACTTATTTATCTTTATATTTTTTTAATTTTTAATTTTTTAAAATTTTTTTTTATTTACTTCTTTTATAATTTTTTATTTATTTTTTTTATTTTTATTTTTTATTTTTTTAATTTAATTTTTTAATTTTTTTATTTTTTTTTAATAATTTCTTTAAATTTTTTTTTAAAATGTAAAAAAAAATTTTTTAAATATCTTGTTGTGCCCAGGCAACGCCCAAGCACACGTGTCACGCGACATATTATACTTCATATTAACCATTATACTACTCCAGAACGTTCGAGACGTTCCTAAGCAAAATCAGTTGCGAGGCAAAGCGCGAAACTACAAAATCAGCGAAATTGCGAGCGTTGCAACGTGACCATGCACGGCAACGCGAAGCGACGGCACCACGCCCAATAGCGCAATAAAAACCGATTTGCCGCCACAAAAAGGGAGACTCTAGAGCCGACTCTCGACCAGTTAACACGGTTAATTCCTACTTGTACACTCCGGTCTAGTTTAAGTGTTTTTGAATAAAGACTTAGTCTTTGGGTTTAATCACACTTGGTGTAGTTCATCCGGTGGATTCTCATCCTTTAATTACTCCCGAACCCACGATTACGCCAGATCCCGTACCAGCCTTGCGAGCCATCACGCAGGGCACAACAAAATTGGTGGCAGCGGTGGGATCTGCATCGTAAAGATTTTACCGAGCCTTGACGCAACCGATTGATCGACGTCGACTGAGGTTGAACTACCTCCGACAAGATTATTGGATCATCGCAATCTCGTAGGCCAAAACAGGCCATCGTCGCTACCGAGGTAGCACAGAGGACCGAGGAACGGCCTTTGAGAAGACGTTCGACGCAGCCCGAACGACGACGAGCCTGGTGTCGAGTAAAATCAGCCTGAGAGTGAACGGGTGAAACTACCGTCTATCAAACACCAAATCCATCTACGAGGACGTCACTGATCTGAGGATCAGGACGCACGAGAGGACTTGGAGACCGAGGAACCTGTAGGAGCCGCACCTGAAGGACGGACGGAGAGCCGTTCACGGGAAGCAGCCGTCGGAGCACGCAGCGAACAGCTGTACGAATCGACCTTGCTGGGTCCAGTTTCAGCTTATCACCGCCGTTGGTTCACAGACGAGAGGACGCCTGACCGAGCCGACGACATGTGGTTGCGAGCAGCCTTGTGAGTAACAGAATAGCGCAAACGTACATATTGTAAACCAGAGTCCTATATAAAAATAGAAACGGTACATGCATGTCTATAGAAGAAGAACGCGCAAATCGATTCAAACTCCCGGGTCAAAGAAGTTTGTCGAGATCATTCGAATCATTTTTCAATAAAAAGCTAACTTTCGAACGCGAAGAATTAGACCTTCTACCTTCTATAGACCATCCAAGATCGTCTCGCCGAACACTTCGACCGCCGCCGTTGCGACTAAGCGTTAGAAAAGACGACGATTCAAGTGCCGAATCGTCTCCGGAAAACTTTGTAACACCGAATAGAGAATACCCGATCGTGCTAGCGGATTTTAGTTTGTTGGACATAGAAGGAACAGAAGAAAGCGAAATGTCGCTAAACGCGGGAAGTAGCCTCCCGGTACCAAACGTAAAATTATTATCTACCGCGCTGTCGTTAGTCGACAAATTCGTAGGAAAATCGTCAGACGAACTTGCAGAATTTTTGAAGTCTTATACAAGCGCCTCGGAGTTTGTCCCCGCGACTGAATTGCCACGATTCTTGAAAACAGTGATAGGTACAAAAATTAAAGGCAAAGCAGCCAAGGTATTAGAGTACAAAGATATAGATACTTTCGATAAATTAAAGGACATCTTAACTTCACTATTCGTAGACAAAAGATCAATAGGAGCAGTTGGAGCAGAGTTTCATGCCTGCCACCAACGAGAAGGCGAAAGCGTAAAATTATTCGCGTGTAGAGTAGAAGAATTAGCTGGGGAGTTATCGGAACTATCGGTAAAACCAGGGAACAGCGACGAAGTAAATAACGCGTTAACAGAATCAGTGCAAGAACGCGCCCTCGATGTTTTCACCCTCGGGTTGAATTTAAAACTGAGAACGATCATAAGGTCTCGAAATTACGCAACGCTAAATGCAGCTATCGCCGCAGCTATAGAGGAGGAACAAGCGATGGGTCTAAACACCTCGCGAAATTTTAGGAAGCTCGATGATCAACCCAAAAGAAGAGAAGGATCTAACGTACCGCGCTGCGAACGCTGCAATAAATTAGGGCATTTGGCGAGGAATTGCTATACGCGATTAAGCATGCCGCGAATAAACTATCAGCCGCAACAGACGCACATAAAAAGGGAAGTACAGCGCGTCACAGTAGTCTGCCACTATTGCAAGAAACCAGGACACCAAATCAGGGAATGCAGGGCCAGAGAAAGGGCAAACGAACGAGAAAATAGACCGCGCTATACAAACACGAGTTACAGGCGCGACGACTCTAGACAGAATTTTAGCAGAACTCCGGGCCGAGAATCACATAGCGGGAATCGAGATTACCCAAACACAGGGCCTAGAGTGGATTCGTATCGAGCGAATCTAGTAATGACTTCCAAAATAGAAAACACCGTCGAAATCAGAGCATCAGAACTAGTAAAAGGAAAAGCGAGCCTGCTAGTCGACACCGGTGCCGATATTACACTAATAAAGATAGGGAAGGTGCTGGGCGACGTCCACGCCCAAGACGAAATAGTGTCCTTGCGAGGAATAGCCCCAATGGAAATCAAAACGCTGTGCCTAATACAATTAAACGTAGAGGTCGGAAACAAACTCATAACGCATCCCTGTCGGTTAGTGAGAGATGACTTCCCATTAGAAGCAGACGGAATTCTGGGACAAGATTTCATGACTAAGCACGACGTATGCATTCGGGCAAATCAAGGAATAGAATTGTACGGAACACGGTTCCCCTACTCTGGAGGAGGCAACGTAACATTAAAACCGCGATCAGAAACAATTCTCTTAGCCAAAACGACGGAAAAAGGAGAAGGAATAGTAGAGGGACAGCCGATCAAGCCAGGAATACTCATAGGGAACTCATTAACGATAGGCAATGACGGAAAATGCATAATAAGCATAATGAACACCACAGCAGACGAAGTTCTTATCAGTACGCCGACCGTGACATTAGAATCACTGACGAGCGAAAACGTTGACCCGACGGACGCGACCTGCGACAAAGATCGCGACACGCCGACACATATGGTACACGCTGTACACGGGAGAAATAGAATGCAAATCTTGCGCGAAAGCCTCAGGACCGAACACTTAAATAGCGAAGAAAAAACCAGCTTACTCGAGCTCTGCGAAAAATACAATGAAATATTCGGATTAGAAGGAGACAAACTAGGATACTCCAAAAAAGCGGAACACTCAATTACTCTAACCCAAGGTACTAAACCTATATACGTGAAGCCGTATAGACTACCTCAAGCGCATACGGAAGAAGTAGATAAACAAGTTCAGGAAATGGTAAAAGAAGGAATAATTAGACCAAGCGCCAGCCAATGGAACGCTCCCTTGCTAGTAGTCCCGAAAAAACCAGATGCTACAGGTAAACGCAGGCTAAGAGTGGTAGTAGATTTCAGAAAGGTAAACGACGCGACGATAGGCGATTCGTATCCCTTGCCGAATATAACAGATATTTTAGATCAATTAGGCGGAGCAAAATATTTCTCAACCTTAGATTTAGCTTCAGGGTTCCATCAAATAGCTATGAAGGAGGAAGATCGTGAAAAAACCGCATTCTCGACGCCATACGGACATTTCGAGTATAATAGAATGCCATTTGGGCTTAAAAACGCTCCCGCGACATTTCAAAGGTTAATGAACACCGTACTGTCAGGCTTACAGGGAATAAAATGTTTCGTGTATTTAGACGACATAGTCGTCTACGGACGCTCATTGAAGGAGCACCAAGAACGATTAGAACTCGTATTCGAACGCATACAAGAAAGTGGCCTAAAACTTCAACCCAACAAGTGCGAATTCCTACGCAAAGAAACAATATACCTAGGACACATAATAACCGAAAACGGCATCAAGCCAGACCCATCTAAACTAGAAGCTGTCCGAAGCTTCCCGGTACCTAAAGGAATAAAAGACGTGCAATCCTTTTTAGGCCTAGCTGGATATTATAGGAGATTCATAGCGGAGTTTTCACAGATTGCAAAACCTTTGACACAACTGTTAAAGAAAGACCAAGCATTCAGATGGACTGCACAGGAGCAGGAAGCTCTCGAGATTCTAAAAGAAAAATTAACGACAGCACCAGTATTGCAATATCCAGATTTCTCAAAACCGTTTGTTCTAACAACAGACGCTTCCGGAAAAGCGATAGGAGCAGTATTATCGCAAGGAAAAATAGGACAAGATTTGCCAATAGCGTACGCGAGTAGAGTATTGAATAAGGCGGAAGAGAATTATAGCACCATCGAAAAGGAATTGTTAGCCATCGTATGGGCAACGCAACACTTCAGACCATACGTATACGGCACTAAATTCAAAATCGTGACGGACCATAAGCCACTCACTTGGCTTTTCAACGTAAAGGACCCCGGTTCTAGATTAATGAGATGGAAGTTGAAATTAGCAGAATACGACTATAGCATCGATTATAAGGCCGGAAAAACGAATAGGAACGCGGACGCCCTTAGCAGAATGTTCGCGATAACGCGCGGAGTGAAACAAAAGATCGACAACGAAACAATAGCCGGCGCCAGCGAAGACGACAGTGAACAAGAGAAGCCCCGATCGAATGGAGAAACGGACAACGCAACATACACGGAGGACGAAAAACTTCGAGTGCTACGCGAATTCCACGACACACCTCTGGGTGGACACTTAGGGGTAAAACGGACCCTAGAACGCATAAAATTAAATCATTCGTGGCCAGGAATGCGACAAGACGTAGAAAAGTACATCTCTAGATGTGAAAAATGCCAAAGAAATAAGCTATCGAGAATAACCAAAGCCCCCATGGTTATTACAGACACTCCCACGGAACCATTCGAGAAATGCGCACTAGACATCGTAGGACCTTTACCCGAGACCGGCAGACGAAACAAATACATATTAACCTTTCAAGATCTTTTAACCAAATTCAGTAAGGCCATACCCCTCGAGAACCAAGAAGCGGATACCGTAGCTAGAGAATTCGTTACTAAAATAATTTGCGAATACGGCATTCCGCAGCGAGTACTAACAGATCAAGGAACTAATTTTCTAAGCCAAGTCTTTAAAAACGTATGTAGGTTACTAAAAATCGACAAAATCCAAACTACAGCCTACCACCCCCAATCGAACGGAGCGCTAGAAAGAAGCCACCGCACGCTGGCAGAATATTTAAAGAACTATATCGCAGAAGACCAGACTGACTGGGATGAATGGCTACCGTACGCGATGTTCACATACAATACTACCCCTCACACGTCTACTAGCTACACGCCCTACGAACTCGTTTTCGGAAGACAAGCTTCCTTACCAACCTCATTAAACCAAGCACCGCAACTAACATACACCTACGACAAATACGCTGAAGAATTACGCGAAAGACTACGGTCCACGAATAGCATCGCGCGCGAAACTATAGGGATCAATAAGGACAAGTCAAAAAGGCAATATGATAAAAGGACAGCTAACAAATTTTTCAAAATTGGGGAGCAAGTACTCCTACACGACGAGACAGTGAGACGCGGACGATCGAAAAAACTAACACCCGCGTGGATAGGACCCTACTCAATTCAAAACACGCACGACAATAATAACTACACTATAGGAAAGGGACGAAAAACGCGCCGCGTACACGCAAACCGGTTAAAACACTTCATAGAATAGGACAGGAACAAGGAAACGGTCGCAGTAGTGAAGGAAAGTAACGGTACGCAGACAAACTATTGAAAAAAAAAGGAGGAGAAAAAATTTATTCAATTTAGGATATATGAGTCCAAATTAATATGTGTGTGTGTCACCCCCCAAGCGCGCCTATAATAGAAACCACGGACCTGGCCGCGTGAAGGGTTCCGGAAAACGATCGCCATGACGTTCTGGAACAATAACCAGACGCGGAATAACCAAAATAGAAAATTGCACTAGAAACAAAAAACACCTAACCGACAAAAACATTTGATACTCACCGTAAAGTGCCCGTATCCCCCACGCGTCCTCCGCGTCCAACCATTCAGCGTTTTCGGCGGCGATTTGACGCCGCGCCGAGCGGTACTCCCGCACCGCCCGCCTGTACCCAATACTCATAAACCCGGACGGCGCCGGATATTCCAAAGACTAAAAATTTAAGAAAAGAGGAAACCAATTATAAAAACCCTACGCACTTCCACCAAAACACAAAACACCCAACAACTTGCACTAAACGTACCAGTAAAAACAGCGCGAGCTCGCGAGGAAGGCTTAAGAAACGCAACATGATGTCGCAACTGATCACAACGGAATGAGAAGCGACGAGACAATCGAGTCTCTTGCAAGGAAGAACTGCCTTACGTTAACAAAATTTTATCTCGCGCACGCAAGACAAGAGACTTCGCGACGAACAGAAAGATGCGTCGACTACACCTCGACATTATATTTTACAGGATTACCGTCCTACAATTGACGACACTACTCATAGGAGGAACAACCCCCGACACAGACTTCGCTATAAAAGAATTTCAAGATCACCCGGGCATTTACTTCGAAAACTTAGGCGATCTACAGATTTACCGGGATAGTTGGAAACTAATACTACACTTAGACATATCGTACATTTACCGACGCGAATCAAATCTCCAGGCAGCACTATATGACATACTTGCTCAGTGTAAAACACCTTCTACTAATAACTTACAAAAATTCTGTAAAACGTTTGGCACGAAAATTCAAAGCAAAGTAGACCGCGTAACCAAATTCCTTACTTACGTCCAACAAACCATAAGCTCCGCACCAAAACAGCGTCGCGGGCTAATAGACGGATTAGGTTACATAGGCAAATCACTCTTCGGACTAATGGATTCCGAAGACAGAAAGATAATCAACGACCAAATAGGCTTCTTAAAAAGACAAGACAGTAGATTAAAGAATACAATCAAAGGGCAAATGCAAATTGTAAGAGCTAACGCCGAACTTCTAAATGAAACTATACACAACGTACAAGAAAATGAAAAAACCCTTTTAAACGCAACTTGGCAAATTCAATACTTACTACAACAGACGACTGACATTACTAGATTTCGAGAGACAATAGACGAAAACCTCATACTAATAAATAGCGTCGCGGAAACACTCCTGCGTGACACACAAGACTTGTTAGAATTCATAATGGATATAAAGAAAGGAGTCCTTAACCCACAATTAATGCCACCGGCACAAATCATAACATACCTCACTTCAGCACTCGCTCACATCCCGCAAGGATTAGACTTCCCGATCGGAATAAAACTAGAAAATATGCACGTCCTATACGACATCCTTACACTTTCCGCATTTTCGGATACGAAATCAATTACCGTAGTACTAGATATCCCATTGTTGAGCGCAAAGAAATTCAAATTAAGCAAGGTACACCCGGTACCCACAAAGGTAAACGATTCGTTCTACGCGTATATAGAACCCCTCGACTCATACGTGGTACTCGACACCTCGGTGCAAGATTACATACAACTAAGCAAAGAAGACCTAACAGAATGTAAAACTATAAACGAGCTATATCTCTGCACCTCAAACCATCCAATGTTCAAAGCGATACCATACGGACCCTGCGAAGTACAGTTGTACACAAAATTGACGCAAAAACCGAACAATTGTAAAATACGAATCATGACACTGAAACACACGATCCTGATAGAATTACAACAACCGGGCACATGGATTTATATCGCACCGAAACAAATACAACTAGCAGTAACCTGCGGCGATAAAAACACAAACATGTATAGTATTAAGGACTCTGGTATAATAACGATAAGAAATAAATGTACTATCACTACCGCCGAATTTACGATAGAAACCGGAAAACAATACGGAATAGAAAAAACATGGAACTACTTACCTGGTTACAATTTGACACTAGACGAAATTACGTTTCCACAGACCACTGTAAATTCGTACCGACATACCAATTTTGAACTTAAAAGAATAATCAAACACCCGGAAGAATTAAATAAAGTTAGTAAAAAATTAGAAGACTTACAAAACGATTTAGAAAAACCCGAGATTATACCAACCGAGTATCACTATAGCTTCTTTACACTATCCTCTGTGACGGGATTTATCACAACTACACTATGTATGTTCGCAATTTACAAATGCATTGTACGCTGCAAAGCAAAAACACCACGACACTGTACCACAGACAACACGAGTCGCGACAAAACAACACAAAAACCCGAAGCGATAATCAAAATAGTTAGTAAGGAGGAAACGTCTTCCACTAATTCTCTTTAAAATATACCATTATAAGCTAGTTAAGAAAAACCACATGTAAGTCGATGATAACCAATCCAACCATTACGAGTTTTGGGATTTCCCTAAGATAGTTTATCATCGGCAGAAAAAGCTATGGCTTTTCCTCCCCAAGGGGGGAGGGATGTTGTGCCCAGGCAACGCCCAAGCACACGTGTCACGCGACATATTATACTTCATATTAACCATTATACTACTCCAGAACGTTCGAGACGTTCCTAAGCAAAATCAGTTGCGAGGCAAAGCGCGAAACTACAAAATCAGCGAAATTGCGAGCGTTGCAACGTGACCATGCACGGCAACGCGAAGCGACGGCACCACGCCCAATAGCGCAATAAAAACCGATTTGCCGCCGCAAATCGGGAGACTCTAGAGCCGACTCTCGACCAGTTAACACGGTTAATTCCTACTTGTACACTCCGGTCTAGTTTAAGTGTTTTTGAATAAAGACTTAGTCTTTGGGTTTAATCACACTTGGGGTAGTTCATCCGGTGGATTCTCATCCTTTAATTACTCCCGAACCCACGATTACGCCAGATCCCGTACCAGCCTTGCGAGCCATCACGCAGGGCACAACAACTGATTAACGAAGAGACGCAGAATTTTCGAACGCCTCTTGAAAGGAATGCGCCTCATATTAGCAACTTTAAAGCGATGCCTTCGAAGCTGAAATTTAGTGTACCTCTTTCCACTTCATGTTCTCTTGATATATTGGCCAAAATCTGGCGAAAATTTTCAGAACGCACAAAATTGCGCTTTTTAACAGGAGAACATGCCGTCGAAAGGGATGGCACAAAGTAACGTCTCCGGAGAGCAAATCAGTGCGCGAGAAGTGGGGCAGAAGTTTCGAGACAGTGACTGTTTAACGAAGAGACGCAGAATTTTCGAACGCCTCTTGAAAGGCCTGTGCCTCTTAATTGCAAGTTTAAGGCGATGCCTTTGAAGTTGAAATTTAGTATACCTCTTTCCACTTCATGTTCTCCTGATACATTGGCCAAAATCTGGCGAAAATTTTCAGAACGCACAAAATTGCGCTTTGTAACAGGAGAACATGCCGTCGAAAGGGATGGCACAAAGTAACGTCTCCGGAGAGCAAATCAGTGCGCGAGAAGTGGGGCAGAAGTTTCGAGACAGTGACTGTTTAACGAAGAGACGCAGAATTTTCGAACGCCTCTTGAAAGGAATGCGCCTCATATTAGCAACTTTAAAGCGATGCCTTCGAAGCTGAAATTTAGTGTACCTCTTTCCACTTCATGTTCTCTTGATATATTGGCCAAAATCTGGCGAAAATTTTCAGAACGCACAAAATTGCGCTTTGTAACAGGAGAACATGCCGTCGAAAGGGATGGCACAAAGTAACGTCTCCGGAGAGCAAATCAGTGCGCGAGAAGTGGGGCAGAAGTTTCGAGACAGTGACTGTTTAACGAAGAGACGCAGAATTTTCGAACGCCTCTTGAAAGGAATGCGCCTCATATTAGCAACTTTAAAGCGATGCCTTTGAAGCTGAAATTTAGTGTACCTTTTTCCACTTCATGTTCTCCTGATACATTGGCCAAAATCTGGCGAAAATTTTCAGAACGCACAAAATTGCGCTTTGTAACAGGAGAACATGCCGTCGAAAGAGATGGCACAAAGTAACGTCTCCGGAGAGCAAATCAGTGAGCGAGAAGTGGGGCAGAAGTTTCGAGACAGTGACTGTTTAACGAAGAGACGCAGAATTTTCGAACGCCTCTTGAAAGGAATGCGCCTCATATTAGCAACTTTAAAGCGATGCCTTTGAAGCTGAAATTTAGTGTACCTCTTTCCACTTCATGTTCTCATGATACATTGGCCAAAATCTGGCGAAAATTTTCAGAATGCACAACATTGGGCTTTGTAACAGGAGAACATGCCGTTGAAAGAGATGGCACAAAGTAACGTCTCCGGAGAGCAAATCGAAGAGCGAGGAGTGGCGCAGATGTTTCGAGACAGTGACTGTTTAACGAAAAGACGCAGAATTTTCGAACGCCTCTTGAAAGGAATGCGCCTCATATTAGCAACTTTAAAGCGATGCCTTTGAAGCTGAAATTTAGTGTACCTTTTTCCACTTCATGTTCTCCTGATACATTGGCCAAAATCTGGCGAAAATTTTCAGAACGCACAAAATTGCGCTTTGTAACAGGAGAACATGCCGTCGAAAGGGATGGCACAAAGTAACGTCTCGGGAGAGCAAATCAGTGCGCGAGAAGTGGGGCAGAAGTTTCGAGACAGTGACTGTTTAACGAAAAGACGCAGAATTTTCGAACGCCTCTTGAAAGGAATGCGCCTCATATTAGCAACTTTAAAGCGATGCCTTTGAAGCTGAAATTTAGTGTACCTTTTTCCACTTCATGTTCTCCTGATACATTGGCCAAAATCTGGCGAAAATTTTCAGAACGCACAAAATTGCGCTTTGTAACAGGAGAACATGCCGTCGAAAGGGATGGCACAAAGTAACGTCTTCGGAGAGCAAATCAGGGCGCGAGAAGTGGGGCAGAAGTTTCGAGACAGTGACTGTTTAACGAAGAGACGCAGAATTTTCGAACGCCTCTTGAAAGGAATGCGCCTCATATTAGCAACTTTAAAGCGATGCCTTTGAAGCTGAAATTTAGTGTACCCTTTTTCCACTTCATGTTCTCCTGATACATTGGCCAAAATCTGGCGAAAATTTTCAGAACGCACAAAATTGCGCTTTGTAACAGGAGAACATGCCGTCGAAAGGGGTGGCACAAAGTAACGTCTCCGGAGAGCAAATCAGTGAGCGAGAAGTGGGGCAGAAGTTTCGAGACAGTGACTGTTTAACGAAAAGACGCAGAATTTTCGAACGCCTCTTGAAAGGAATGCGCCTCATATTAGCAACTTTAAAGCGATGCCTTTGAAGCTGAAATTTAGTGTACCTTTTTCCACTTCATGTTCTCCTGATACATTGGCCAAAATCTGGCGAAAATTTTCAGAACGCACAAAATTGCGCTTTGTAACAGGAGAACATGCCGTCGAAAGGGATGGCACAAAGTAACGTCTCCGGAGAGCAAATCAGTGCGCGAGAAGTGGGGCAGAAGTTTCGAGACAGTGACTGTTTAACGAAGAGACGCAGAATTTTCGAACGCCTCTTGAAAGGAATGCGCCTCATATTAGCAACTTTAAAGCGATGCCTTTGAAGCTGAAATTTAGTGTACCCTTTTTCCACTTCATGTTCTCCTGATACATTGGCCAAAATCTGGCGAAAATTTTCAGAACGCACAAAATTGCGCTTTGTAACAGGAGAACATGCCGTCGAAAGGGATGGCACAAAGTAACGTCTCCGGAGAGCAAATCAGTGCGCGAGAAGTGGGGTAGAAGTTTCGAGACAGTGACTGATTAACGAAGAGACGCAGAATTTTCGAACGCCTCTTGAAAGGAATGCGCCTCATATTAGCAACTTTAAAGCGATGCCTTCGAAGCTGAAATTTAGTGTACCTCTTTCCACTTCATGTTCTCTTGATATATTGGCCAAAATCTGGCGAAAATTTTCAGAACGCACAAAATTGCGCTTTTTAACAGGAGAACATGCCGTCGAAAGGGATGGCACAAAGTAACGTCTCCGGAGAGCAAATCAGTGCGCGAGAAGTGGGGCAGAAGTTTCGAGACAGTGACTGTTTAACGAAGAGACGCAGAATTTTCGAACGCCTCTTGAAAGGCCTGTGCCTCTTAATTGCAAGTTTAAGGCGATGCCTTTGAAGTTGAAATTTAGTATACCTCTTTCCACTTCATGTTCTCCTGATACATTGGCCAAAATCTGGCGAAAATTTTCAGAACGCACAAAATTGCGCTTTGTAACAGGAGAACATGCCGTCGAAAGGGATGGCACAAAGTAACGTCTCCGGAGAGCAAATCAGTGCGCGAGAAGTGGGGCAGAAGTTTCGAGACAGTGACTGTTTAACGAAGAGACGCAGAATTTTCGAACGCCTCTTGAAAGGAATGCGCCTCATATTAGCAACTTTAAAGCGATGCCTTCGAAGCTGAAATTTAGTGTACCTCTTTCCACTTCATGTTCTCTTGATATATTGGCCAAAATCTGGCGAAAATTTTCAGAACGCACAAAATTGCGCTTTGTAACAGGAGAACATGCCGTCGAAAGGGATGGCACAAAGTAACGTCTCCGGAGAGCAAATCAGTGCGCGAGAAGTGGGGCAGAAGTTTCGAGACAGTGACTGTTTAACGAAGAGACGCAGAATTTTCGAACGCCTCTTGAAAGGAATGCGCCTCATATTAGCAACTTTAAAGCGATGCCTTTGAAGCTGAAATTTAGTGTACCTTTTTCCACTTCATGTTCTCCTGATACATTGGCCAAAATCTGGCGAAAATTTTCAGAACGCACAAAATTGCGCTTTGTAACAGGAGAACATGCCGTCGAAAGAGATGGCACAAAGTAACGTCTCCGGAGAGCAAATCAGTGAGCGAGAAGTGGGGCAGAAGTTTCGAGACAGTGACTGTTTAACGAAGAGACGCAGAATTTTCGAACGCCTCTTGAAAGGAATGCGCCTCATATTAGCAACTTTAAAGCGATGCCTTTGAAGCTGAAATTTAGTGTACCTCTTTCCACTTCATGTTCTCATGATACATTGGCCAAAATCTGGCGAAAATTTTCAGAATGCACAACATTGGGCTTTGTAACAGGAGAACATGCCGTTGAAAGAGATGGCACAAAGTAACGTCTCCGGAGAGCAAATCGAAGAGCGAGGAGTGGCGCAGATGTTTCGAGACAGTGACTGTTTAACGAAAAGACGCAGAATTTTCGAACGCCTCTTGAAAGGAATGCGCCTCATATTAGCAACTTTAAAGCGATGCCTTTGAAGCTGAAATTTAGTGTACCTTTTTCCACTTCATGTTCTCCTGATACATTGGCCAAAATCTGGCGAAAATTTTCAGAACGCACAAAATTGCGCTTTGTAACAGGAGAACATGCCGTCGAAAGGGATGGCACAAAGTAACGTCTCGGGAGAGCAAATCAGTGCGCGAGAAGTGGGGCAGAAGTTTCGAGACAGTGACTGTTTAACGAAAAGACGCAGAATTTTCGAACGCCTCTTGAAAGGAATGCGCCTCATATTAGCAACTTTAAAGCGATGCCTTTGAAGCTGAAATTTAGTGTACCTTTTTCCACTTCATGTTCTCCTGATACATTGGCCAAAATCTGGCGAAAATTTTCAGAACGCACAAAATTGCGCTTTGTAACAGGAGAACATGCCGTCGAAAGGGATGGCACAAAGTAACGTCTTCGGAGAGCAAATCAGGGCGCGAGAAGTGGGGCAGAAGTTTCGAGACAGTGACTGTTTAACGAAGAGACGCAGAATTTTCGAACGCCTCTTGAAAGGAATGCGCCTCATATTAGCAACTTTAAAGCGATGCCTTTGAAGCTGAAATTTAGTGTACCCTTTTTCCACTTCATGTTCTCCTGATACATTGGCCAAAATCTGGCGAAAATTTTCAGAACGCACAAAATTGCGCTTTGTAACAGGAGAACATGCCGTCGAAAGGGGTGGCACAAAGTAACGTCTCCGGAGAGCAAATCAGTGAGCGAGAAGTGGGGCAGAAGTTTCGAGACAGTGACTGTTTAACGAAAAGACGCAGAATTTTCGAACGCCTCTTGAAAGGAATGCGCCTCATATTAGCAACTTTAAAGCGATGCCTTTGAAGCTGAAATTTAGTGTACCTTTTTCCACTTCATGTTCTCCTGATACATTGGCCAAAATCTGGCGAAAATTTTCAGAACGCACAAAATTGCGCTTTGTAACAGGAGAACATGCCGTCGAAAGGGATGGCACAAAGTAACGTCTCCGGAGAGCAAATCAGTGCGCGAGAAGTGGGGCAGAAGTTTCGAGACAGTGACTGTTTAACGAAGAGACGCAGAATTTTCGAACGCCTCTTGAAAGGAATGCGCCTCATATTAGCAACTTTAAAGCGATGCCTTTGAAGCTGAAATTTAGTGTACCCTTTTTCCACTTCATGTTCTCCTGATACATTGGCCAAAATCTGGCGAAAATTTTCAGAACGCACAAAATTGCGCTTTGTAACAGGAGAACATGCCGTCGAAAGGGATGGCACAAAGTAACGTCTCCGGAGAGCAAATCAGTGCGCGAGAAGTGGGGTAGAAGTTTCGAGACAGTGACTGATTAACGAAGAGACGCAGAATTTTCGAACGCCTCTTGAAAGGAATGCGCCTCATATTAGCAACTTTAAAGCGATGCCTTCGAAGCTGAAATTTAGTGTACCTCTTTCCACTTCATGTTCTCTTGATATATTGGCCAAAATCTGGCGAAAATTTTCAGAACGCACAAAATTGCGCTTTGTGACAGGAGAACATGCCGTCGAAAGGGATGGCACAAAGTAACGTCTCCGGAGAGCAAATCAGTGCGCGAGAAGTGGGGCAGAAGTTTCGAGACAGTGACTGTTTAACGAAGAGACGCAGAATTTTCGAACGCCTCTTGAAAGGAATGCGCCTCATATTAGCAACTTTAAAGCGATGCCTTTGAAGCTGAAATTTAGTGTACCTTTTTCCACTTCATGTTCTCCTGATACATTGGCCAAAAACTGGCGAAAATTTTCAGAACGCACAAAATTGCGCTTTGTAACAGGAGAACATGCCGTCGAAAGGGATGGCACAAAGTAACGTCTCCGGAGAGCAAATCAGTGAGCGAGAAGTGGGGCAGAAGTTTCGAGACAGTGACTGTTTAACGAAGAGACGCAGAATTTTCGAACGCCTCTTGAAAGGAATGCGCCTCATATTAGCAACTTTAAAGCGATGCCTTTGAAGCTGAAATTTAGTGTACCTCTTTCCACTTCATGTTCTCATGATACATTGGCCAAAATCTGGCGAAAATTTTCAGAATGCACAACATTGGGCTTTGTAACAGGAGAACATGCCGTTGAAAGAGATGGCACAAAGTAACGTCTCCGGAGAGCAAATCGAAGAGCGAGGAGTGGCGCAGATGTTTCGAGACAGTGACTGTTTAACGAAAAGACGCAGAATTTTCGAACGCCTCTTGAAAGGAATGCGCCTCATATTAGCAACTTTAAAGCGATGCCTTTGAAGCTGAAATTTAGTGTACCTTTTTCCACTTCATGTTCTCCTGATACATTGGCCAAAATCTGGCGAAAATTTTCAGAACGCACAAAATTGCGCTTTGTAACAGGAGAACATGCCGTCGAAATGGATGGCACAATGTAACGTCTCCGGAGAGCAAATCAGTGCGCGAGAAATGGGGCAGAAGTTTCGAGACAGTGACTGTTTAACGAAGAGACGCAGAATTTTCGAACGCCTCTTGAAAGGCCTCCGCCTCTTATTTCCAACTATAAGGAGATGCGTTTGAAGCTGAAATTTAGTGTACCTTTTTCCACTTCATGTTCTCCTGATACATTGGCCAAAATCTGGCGAAAATTTTCAGAACGCACAAACTTGCGCTTTGTAACAGGAGAACATGCCGTCGAAAGGGATGGCACAAAGTTACGTCTCCGGAGAGCAAATCAGTGCGCGAGAAGTGGGGCAGATGTTTCGAGACAGTGACTGTTTAACGAAGAGACGCAGAATTTTCGAACGCCTCTTGAAACGCCTCCGCCTCTTATTTCCAACTTTAAGGCGATGCGTTTGAAGCTGAAATTTAGTGTACCTTTTTCCACTTCATGTTCTCCTGATACATTGGCCAAAATCTGGCGAAAATTTTCAGAACGCACAAAATTGCGCTTTGTAACAGGAGAACATGCCGTCGAAAGGGATGGCACAAAGTAACGTCTCCGGAGAGCAAATCAGTGCGCGAGAAGTGGGGCAGAAGTTTCGAGACAGTGACTGTTTATCGAAGAGACGCAGAAATTTCGAACGCCTCTTGAAGGGAATGCGCCTCATATTAGCAACTTTAAAGCGATGCCTTTGAAGCTGAAATTTAGTATACCTCTTTCCACTTCATGTTCTCTTGATATATTGGCCAAAATCTGGCGAAAATTTTCAGAACGCACAAAATTGCGCTTTGTAACAGGAGAACATGCCGTCGAAAGGGATGGCACAAAGTAACGTCTCCGGAGAGCAAATCAGTGAGCGAGAAGTGGGGCAGAAGTTTCGAGACAGTGACTGTTTAACGAAGAGACGCAGAAATTTCGAACGCCTCTTGAAAGGAATGCGCCTCATATTAGCAACTTTAAAGCGATGCCTTTGAAGCTGAAATTTAGTATACCTCTTTCCACTTCATGTTCTCCTGATATATTGGCCAAAATCTGGCGAAAATTTTCAGAATGCACAGAATTGGGCTTTGTAACAGGAGAACATGCCGTCGAAAGATATGGCACAAAGTAACGTCTCCGGAGAACAAATCAATGAGCGAGAAGTGGCGCAGATGTTTCGAGGCAGTGACTGTTTAACGAAGAGTCGCACAATTTTCGAACGCCTCTTGAAAGGCCTGTGCCTCTTAATTGCAAGTTTAAGGCGATGCCTTTGAAGTTGAAATTTAGTATACCTCTTTCCACTTCATGTTCTCCTGATATATTGGTCAAAATCTGGCGAAAATTTTCAGAATGCACAGAATTGGGCTTTGTAACAGGAGAACATGCCGTCGAAAGAGATGGCACAAAGTAACGTCTCCGGAGAGCAAATCAATGAGCGAGAAGTGGCGCAGATGTTTCGAGACAGTGACTGTTTAACGAAGACAAGCAGAATTTTCGAACGCCTCTTGAAAGGCCTGCGCCTCTGATTTGATACTTTTAAGCGATGCCTTTGAAGCTGAAATTTAGTATACCTCTTTCCACTTCATGTTCTCCTGATATATTGGCCAAAATCTGGCGAAAATTTTCAGAATGCACAAAATTGGGCATTGTAATAGGAGAACATGCCGTCGAAAGAGATGGCACAAAGTAACGTCTCCGGAGAGCAAATCAAAGAGCGAGAAGTGGCGCAGATGTTTCGAGACAGTGACTGTTTAACGAAGACAAGCAGAATTTTCGAACGCCTCTTGAAAGGTCTGCGCCTCTTATTTGCAACTTTAAAGCGATGCCTTTGAAGCTGAAATTTAGTATACCTCTTTCCACTTCATTTTCTCCTGATTTAATGGCCAAAATCTGGCGAAAATTTTCAGAATGCACAAAATTGGGCTATGTAACAGGAGAACATGCCGTCGAAAGGGATGGCACAAAGTAACGTCTCCGGAGAGCAAATCAGTGAGCGAGAAGTGGGGCAGAAGTTTCGAGACAGTGACTGTTTAACGAAGACATGCAGAATTTTCGAACGCCTCTTGAAAGGCCTGCGCCTCTGATTTGATACTTTTAAGCGATGCCTTTGAAGCTGAAATTTAGTATACCTCTTTCCACTTCATGTTCTCCTGATATATTGGCCAAAATCTGGCGAAAATTTTCAGAATGCACAAAATTGGGCATTGTAATAGGAGAACATGCCGTCGAAAGAGATGGCACAAAGTAACGTCTCCGGAGAGCAAATCAAAGAGCGAGAAGTGGCGCAGATGTTTCGAGACAGTGACTGTTTAACGAAGACAAGCAGAATTTTCGAACGCCTCTTGAAAGGTCTGCGCCTCTTATTTGCAATTTTAAAGCGATGCCTTTGAAGCTGAAATTTAGTATACCTCTTTCCACTTCATTTTCTCCTGATTTAATGGCCAAAATCTGGCGAAAATTTTCAGAATGCACAAAATTGGGCTATGTAACAGGAGAACATGCCGTCGAAAGGGATGGCACAATGTAACGTCTCCGGAGAGCAAATCAGTGAGCGAGAAGTGGGGCAGAAGTTTCGAGACAGTGACTGTTTAACGAAGAGACGCAGAATTTTCGAACGCCTCTTGAAAGGAATGCGCCTCATATTAGCAACTTTAAAGCGATGCCTTTGAAGCTGAAATTTAGTGTACCTCTTTCCACTTCATGTTCTCATGATACATTGGCCAAAATCTGGCGAAAATTTTCAGAATGCACAACATTGGGCTTTGTAACAAGAGAACATGCCGTTGAAAGAGATGGCACAAAGTAACGTCTCCGTAGAGCAAATCGAAGAGCGAGAAGTGGGGCAGAAGTTTCGAGACAGTGACTGTTTTACGAAGAGACGCAGAATTTTCGAACGCCTCTTGAAAGGCCTCCGCCTCATATTAGCAACTTTAAGGCGATGCGTTTGAAGCTGAAATTTAGTGTACCTTTTTCCACTTCATGTTCTCCTGATACATTGGCCAAAATTTGGCGAAAATTTTCAGAATGCACAAAATTGGGCTATGTAACAGGAGAACATGCCGTCGAAAGGGATGGCACAAAGTAACGTCTCCGGAGAGCAAATCAGTGAGCGAGAAGTGGGGCAGAAGTTTCGAGACAGTGACTGTTTAACGAAGAGACGCAGAATTTTCGAACGCCTCTTGAAAGGAATGCGCCTCATATTAGCAACTTAAAAGCGATGCCTCTGAAGCTGAAATTTAGTGTACCTTTTTCCACTTCATGTTCTCCTGATACATTGGCCAAAATCTGTCGAAAATTTTCAGAACGCACAAAATTGCGCTTTGTAACAGGAGAACATGCCGTCGAAAGGGATGGCACAAAGTAACGTCTCCGGAGAGCAAATCAGTGCGCGAGAAGTGGGGCAGAAGTTTCGAGACAGTGACTGTTTAACGAAGAGACGCAGAATTTTCGAACGCCTCTTGAAAGGAATGCGCCTCATATTAGCAACTTTAAAGCGATGCCTTTGAAGCTGAAATTTAGTGTACCTCTTTCCACTTCATGTTCTCTTGATATATTGGCCAAAATCTGGCGAAAATTTTCAGAACGCACAAAATTGCGCTTTGTAACAGGAGAACATGCCGTCGAAAGGGATGGCACAAAGTAACGTCTCCGGAGAGCAAATCAGTGCGCGAGAAGTGGGGCAGAAGTTTCGAGACAGTGACTGCTTAACGAAGAGACGCAGAATTTTCGAACGCCTCTTGAAAGGAATGCGCCTCATATTAGCAACTTTAAAGCGATGCCTTTGAAGCTGAAATTTAGTGTACCTTTTTCCACTTCATGTTCTCCTGATACACTGGCCAAAATCTGGCGAAAATTTTCAGAACGCACAAAATTGCGCTTTGTAACAGGAGAACATGCCGTCGAAAGGGATGGCACAAAGTAACGTCTCCGGAGAGCAAATCAGTGCGCGAGAAGTGGGGCAGAAGTTTCGAGACAGTGACTGTTTAACGAAGAGACGCAGAATTTTCGAACGCCTCTTGAAAGGAATGCGCCTCATATTAGCAACTTTAAAGCGATGCCTTTGAAGCTGAAATTTAGTGTACCTCTTTCCACTTCATGTTCTCATGATACATTGGCCAAAATCTGGCGAAAATTTTCAGAATGCACAACATTGGGCTTTGTAACAGGAGAACATGCCGTTGAAAGAGATGCCACAAAGTAACGTCTCCGGAGAGCAAATCGAAGAGCGAGGAGTGGCGCAGATGTTTCGAGACAGTGACTGTTTTACGAAGAGACGCAGAATTTTCGAACGCCTCTTGAAAGGCCTCCGCCTCTTATTTCCAACTTTAAGGCGATGCCTTTGAAGCTGAAATTTACTATACCTCTTTCCACTTCATGTTCTCCTCATACATTGGCCCAAATTTGGCGAAAATTTTCAGAATGCACAACATTGGGCTTTGTAACAGGAGAACATGCCGTCGAAAGAGGTGGCACAAAGTAACGTCTCCGGAGAGCAAATCAGTGAGCGAGAAGTGGGGCAGAAGTTTCGAGACAGTGACTGTTTAACGAAGAGACGCAGAATTTTCGAACGCCTCTTGAAAGGAATGCGCCTCATATTAGCAACTTTAAAGCGATGCCTTTGAAGCTGAAATTTAGTGTACCTCTTTCCACTTCATGTTCTCATGATACATTGGCCAAAATCTGGCGAAAATTTTCAGAATGCACAACATTGGGCTTTGTAACAAGAGAACATGCCGTTGAAAGAGATGGCACAAAGTAACGTCTCCGGAGAGCAAATCGAAGAGCGAGGAGTGGCGCAGATGTTTCGAGACAGTGACTGTTTTACGAAGAGACGCAGAATTTTCGAACGCCTCTTGAAAGGCCTCCGCCTCTTATTTCCAACTTTAAAGCGATGCCTTTGAAGCTGAAATTTAGTGTACCTTTTTCCACTTCATGTTCTCCTGATACATTGGCCAAAATCTGGCGAAAATTTTCAGAACGCACAAAATTGCGCTTTGTAACAGGAGAACATGCCGTCGAAAGGGATGGCACAAAGTAACGTCTCCGGAGAGCAAATCAGTGCGCGAGAAGTGGGCAGAAGTTTCGAGACAGTGACTGTTTAACGAAGAGACGCAGAATATTCGAACGCCTCTTGAAAGGAATGCGCCTCATATTAGCAACTTTAAAGCGATGCCTTCGAAGCTGAAATTTAGTGTACCTCTTTCCACTTCATGTTCTCTTGATATATTGGCCAAAATCTGGCGAAAATTTTCAGAACGCACAAAATTGGGCTTTGTAACAGGAGAACATGCCGTCGAAAGGGATGGCACAAAGTAACGTCTCCGGAGAGCAAATCAGTGTGCGAGAAGTGGGGCAGAAGTTTCGAGACAGTGACTGTTTAACGAAGAGACGCAGAATTTTCGAACGCCTCTTGAAAGGAATGCGCCTCATATTAGCAACTTTAAAGCGATGCCTTTGAAGCTGAAATTTAGTGTACCTCTTTCCACTTCATGTTCTCATGATACATTGGCCAAAATATGGCGAAAATTTTCAGAATGCACAACATTGGGCTTTGTAACAGGAGAACATGCCGTTGAAAGAGATGCCACAAAGTAACGTCTCCGGAGAGCAAATCGAAGAGCGAGGAGTGGCGCAGATGTTTCGAGACAGTGACTGTTTTACGAAGAGACGCAGAATTTTCGAACGCCTCTTGAAAGGCCTCCGCCTCTTATTTCCAACTTTAAGGCGATGCCTTTGAAGCTGAAATTTAGTATACCTCTTTCCACTTCATGTTCTCCTGATACATTGGCCAAAATTTGGCGAAAATTTTCAGAATGCAGAAAATTGGGCTTTGTAACAGGAGAACATGCCGTCGAAAGGGATGGCACAAAGTAACGTCTCCGGAGAGCAAATCAGTGAGCGAGAAGTGGGGCAGAAATTTCGAGACAGTGACTGTTTAACGAAAAGACGCAGAATTTTCGAACGCCTCTTGAAAGGAATGCGCCTCATATTAGCAACTTTAAAGCGATGCCTTTGAAGCTGAAATTTAGTGTACCTTTTTCCACTTCATGTTCTCCTGATACATTGACCAAAAACTTGGCGAAAATTTTCAGAACGCACAAAATTGCGCTTTGTAACAGGAGAACATGCGGTCGAAAGGGATGGCACAAAGTAACGTCTCCGGAGAGCAAATCAGTGCGCGAGAAGTGGGGCAGAAGTTTCGAGACAGTGACTGTTTAATGATGAGACGCAGAATTTTCGAACGCCTCTTGAAAGGCCTCCGCCTCTTATTTCCAACTTTAAGGCGATGCGTTTGAAGCTGAAATTTAGTGTACCTTTTTCCACTTCATGTTCTCCTGATACATTGGCCAAAATCTGGCGAAAATTTTCAGAACGCACAAAATTGCGCTTTGTAACAGGAGAACATGCCGTCGAAAGGGATGGCACAAAGTAACGTCTCCGGAGAGCAAATCAGTGAGCGAGCAGTGGGGCAGAAGTTTCGAGACAGTGACTGTTTAACGAAGAGACGCAGAATTTTCGAACGCCTCTTGAAAGGAATGCGCCTCATATTAGCAACTTTAAAGCGATGCCTTTGAAGCTGAAATTTAGTGTACCTGTTTCCACTTCATGTTCTCATGATACATTGGCCAAAATCTGGCGAAAATTTTCAGAATGCACAACATTGGGCTTTGTAACAAGAGAACATGCCGTTGAAAGAGATGGCACAAAGTAACGTCTCCGGAGAGCAAATCGAAGAGCGAGGAGTGGCGCAGATGTTTCGAGACAGTGACTGTTTTACGAAGAGACGCAGAATTTTCGAACGCCTCTTGAAACGCCTCCGCCTCTTATTTCCAACTTTAAGGCGATGCGTTTGAAGCTGAAATTTAGTATACCTCTTTCCACTTCATGTTCTCTTGATATATTGGCCAAAATCTGGCGAAAATTTTCAGAACGCACAAAATTGCGCTATGTAACAGGAGAACATGCCGTCGAAAGGGATGGCACAATGTAACGTCTCCGGAGAGCAAATCAGTGAGCGAGAAGTGGGGCAGAAGTTTCGAGACAGTGACTGTTTAACGAAGAGACGCAGAATTTTCGAACGCCTCTTGAAACGCCTCCGCCTCTTATTTCCAACTTTAAAGCGATGCCTTTGAAGCTGAAATTTAGTGTACATTTTTCCACTTCATTTTCTCCTGATACATTGGCCAAAATCTGGCGAAAATTTTCAGAACGCACAAAATTGCGCTTTGTAACAGGAGAACATGCCGTCGAAAGGGATGGCACAAAGTAACGTCTCCGGAGAGCAAATCAGTGAGCGAGCAGTGGGGCAGAAGTTTCGAGACAGTGACTGTTTAACGAAGAGACGCAGAATTTTCGAACGCCTCTTGAAAGGAATGCGCCTCATATTAGCAACTTTAAAGCGATGCCTTTGAAGCTGAAATTTAGTGTACCTGTTTCCACTTCATGTTCTCATGATACATTGGCCAAAATCTGGCGAAAATTTTCAGAATGCACAACATTGGGCTTTGTAACAAGAGAACATGCCGTTGAAAGAGATGGCACAAAGTAACGTCTCCGGAGAGCAAATCGAAGAGCGAGGAGTGGCGCAGATGTTTCGAGACAGTGACTGTTTTACGAAGAGACGCAGAATTTTCGAACGCCTCTTGAAAGGCCTCCGCCTCTTATTTCCAACTTTAAGGCGATGCCTTTGAAGCTGAAATTTAGTGTACCTCTTTCCACTTCATGTTCTCATGATACATTGGCCAAAATCTGGCGAAAATTTTCAGAATGCACAACATTGGGCTTTGTAACAAGAGAACATGCCGTTGAAAGAGATGGCACAAAGTAACGTCTCCGGAGAGCAAATCGAAGAGCGAGGAGTGGCGCAGATGTTTCGAGACAGTGACTGTTTTACGAAGAGACGCAGAATTTTCGAACACCTCTTGAAAGGCCTCCGCCTCTTATTTCCAACTTTAAAGCGATGCCTTTGAAGCTGAAATTTAGTATACCTCTTTCCACTTCATGTTCTCTTGATATATTGGCCAAAATCTGGCGAAAATTTTCAGAACGCACAAAATTGCGCTATGTAACAGGAGAACATGCCGTCGAAAGGGATGGCACAATGTAACGTCTCCGGAGAGCAAATCAGTGAGCGAGAAGTGGGGCAGAAGTTTCGAGACAGTGACTGTTTAACGAAGAGACGCAGAATTTTCGAACGCCTCTTGAAAGGAATGCGCCTCATATTAGCAACTTTAAAGCGATGCCTTTGAAGCTGAAATTTAGTGTACCTCTTTCCACTTCATGTTCTCATGATACATTGGCCAAAATCTGGCGAAAATTTTCAGAACGCACAAAATTGCGCTTTGTAACAGGAGAACATGCCGTCGAAAGGGATGGCACAAAGTAACGTCTCCGGAGAGCAAATCAGTGAGCGAGCAGTGGGGCAGAAGTTTCGAGACAGTGACTGTTTAACGAAGAGACGCAGAATTTTCGAACGCCTCTTGAAAGGAATGCGCCTCATATTAGCAACTTTAAAGCGATGCCTTTGAAGCTGAAATTTAGTGTACCTCTTTCCACTTCATGTTCTCATGATATATTGGCCAAAATCTGGCGAAAATTTTCAGAATGCACAACATTGGGCTTTGTAACAGGAGAACATGCCGTCGAAAGGGATGGCACAAAGTAACGTCTCCGGAGAGCAAATCAGTGAGCGAGAAGTGGGGCAGAAGTTTCGAGACAGTGACTGTTTAACGAAGAGACGCAGAATTTTCGAACGCCTCTTGAAAGGAATGCGCCTCATATTAGCAACTTTAAAGCGATGCCTTTGAAGCTGAAATTTAGTGTACCTCTTTCCACTTCATGTTCTCATGATACACTGGCCCAAATTTGGCGAAAATTTTCAGAATGCACAACATTGGGCTTTGTAACAGGAGAACATGCCGTCGAAAGAGATGGCACAAAGTAACGTCTCCGGAGATCAAATCGAAGAGCGAGAGGTGGCGCAGATGTTTCGAGACAGTGACTGTTTAAGAAGAGATGCAGAATTTTCGAACGCCTCTTGAAAGGCCTGCGCCTCTTATTAGCAACTTTACGGCGATGCCTTTGAACCTGAAATTTAGTATACCTCATTCCACTTCATGTTCTCCTGATATATTGGCCAAAACCTGCGAATATTTTCAGAATGCACAAAATTGCGCTTTTTAACAGGAGATCATGCCGTTGAAAGAGATGGCACAAAGTAACGTCTCCATAGAGCAAATCAAAGAGCGAGGAGTGGCGCAGATGTTTCGAGACAGTGACTGTTTAACGAAGAGACGCAGAATTTTGGAACGCCTCTTGAAAGGCCTCCGCCTCTTATTTCCAACTTTAAGGCGATGCGTTTGAAGCTGAAATTTAGTGTACCTTTTTCCACTTCATGTTCTCCTGATACATTGGCCAAAATCTGGCGAAAATTTTCAGAACGCACAAAATTGCGCTTTGTAACAGGAGAACATGCCGTCGAAAGGGATGGCACAAAGTAACGTCTCCGGAGAGCAAATCAGTGCGCGAGAAGTGGGGCAGAAGTTTCGAGACAGTGACTGTTTAACGAAGAGACGCAGAATTTTCGAACGCCTCTTGAAAGGAATGCGCCGCATATTAGCAACTTTAAAGCGATGCCTTTGAAGCTGAAATTTAGTATACCTCTTTCCACTTCACGTTCTCCTGATATATTGGCCAAAATCTGGCGAAAATTTTCAGAACGCACAAAATTGCGCTTTGTAACAGGAGAACATGCCGTCGAAAGGGATGGCACAAAGTAACGTCTCCGGAGAGCAAATCAGTGCGCGAGAAGTGGGGCAGAAGTTTCGAGACAGTGACTGTTTAACGAAGAGACGCAGAATTTTCGAACGCCTCTTGAAAGGAATGCGCCTCATATTAGCAACTTTAAAGCGATGCCTTTGAAGCTGAAATTTAGTATACCTCTTTCCACTTCATGTTCTCTTGATATATTGGCCAAAATCTGGCGAAAATTTTCAGAACGCACAAAATTGCGCTTTGTAACAGGAGAACATGCCGTCGAAAGGGATGGCACAAAGTAACGTCTCCGGAGAGCAAATCAGTGAGCGAGAAGTGGGGCAGAAGTTTCGAGACAGTGACTGTTTAACGAAGAGACGCAAAATTTTCGAACGCCTCTTGAAAGGAATGCGCCTCATATTAGCAACTTTAAAGCGATGCCTTTAAAGCTGAAATTTAGTGTACCTCTTTCCACTTCATGTTCTCATGATACATTGGCCAAAATCTGCCGAAAATTTTCAGAATGCACAACATTGGGCTTTGTAACAGGAGAACATTCCGTCGAAAGAGATGGCACAAAGTAACGTCTCCGGAGAGCAAATCAAAGAGCGAGAAGTGGCGCAGATGTTTCGAGACAGTGACTGTTTAACGAAGAGACGCAGAATTTTCGAACGCCTCTTGAAAGGCCTCCGCCTCTTATTTCCAACTTTAAGGCGATGCGTTTGAAGCTGAAATTTAGTGTACCTTTTTCCACTTCATGTTTTCCTGATATATTGGCCAAAATTAGGCGAAAATTTCGAGAATGCACAGAATTGGGCTTTGTAACAGGAGAACATGCCGTCGAAAGAGATGGCACAAAGTAACGTCTCCGGAGAGCAACTCAAAGAGCGAGAAGTGGCGCAGATGTTTCGAGACAGTGACTGATTAACGAAGAGACGCAGAATTTTCGAACGCCTCTTGAAAGGCCTCCGCCTCTTATTAGCAACTTTAAAGCGATGCGTTTGAAGCTGAAATTTAGTATACCTCTTTCCACTTCATGTTCTCCTGATATATTGGCCAAAACCTGCGAATATTTTCAGAATGCACAAAATTGCGCTTTTTAACAGGAGATCATGCAGTTGAAAGAGATGGCACAAAGTAACGTCTCCGGAGAGCAAATCAGTGAGCGAGCAGTGGGGCAGAAGTTTCGAGACAGTGACTGTTTAACGAAGAGACGCAGAATTTTCGAACGCCTCTTGAAAGGAATGCGCCTCATATTAGCAACTTTAAAGCGATGCCTTTGAAGCTGAAATTTAGTGTACCTCTTTCCACTTCATGTTCTCATGATACACTGGCCCAAATTTGGCGAAAATTTTCAGAATGCACAACATTGGGCTTTGTAACAGGAGAACATGCCGTCGAAAGAGATGGCACAAAGTAACGTCTCCGGAGATCAAATCGAAGAGCGAGAGGTGGCGCAGATGTTTCGAGACAGTGACTGTTTAAGAAGAGATGCAGAATTTTCGAACGCCTCTTGAAAGGCCTGCGCCTCTTATTAGCAACTTTACGGCGATGCCTTTGAACCTGAAATTTAGTATACCTCATTCCACTTCATGTTCTCCTGATATATTGGCCAAAACCTGCGAATATTTTCAGAATGCACAAAATTGCGCTTTTTAACAGGAGATCATGCCGTTGAAAGAGATGGCACAATGTAACGTCTCCATAGAGCAAATCAAAGAGCGAGGAGTGGCGCAGATGTTTCGAGACAGTGACTGTTTAACGAAGAGACGCAGAATTTTGGAACGCCTCTTGAAAGGCCTCCGCCTCTTATTTCCAACTTTAAGGCGATGCGTTTGAAGCTGAAATTTAGTGTACCTTTTTCCACTTCATGTTCTCCTGATACATTGGCCAAAATCTGGCGAAAATTTTCAGAACGCACAAAATTGCGCTTTGTAACAGGAGAACATGCCGTCGAAAGGGATGGCACAAAGTAACGTCTCCGGAGAGCAAATCAGTGCGCGAGAAGTGGGGCAGAAGTTTCGAGACAGTGACTGTTTAACGAAGAGACGCAGAATTTTCGAACGCCTCTTGAAAGGAATGCGCCTCATATTAGCAACTTTAAAGCGATGCCTTTGAAGCTGAAATTTAGTATACCTCTTTCCACTTCACGTTCTCCTGATATATTGGCCAAAATCTGGCGAAAATTTTCAGAACGCACAAAATTGCGCTTTGTAACAGGAGAACATGCCGTCGAAAGGGATGGCACAAAGTAACGTCTCCGGAGAGCAAATCAGTGCGCGAGAAGTGGGGCAGAAGTTTCGAGACAGTGACTGTTTAACGAAGAGACGCAGAATTTTCGAACGCCTCTTGAAAGGAATGCGCCTCATATTAGCAACTTTAAAGCGATGCCTTTGAAGCTGAAATTTAGTATACCTCTTTCCACTTCATGTTCTCTTGATATATTGGCCAAAATCTGGCGAAAATTTTCAGAACGCACAAAATTGCGCTTTGTAACAGGAGAACATGCCGTCGAAAGTGATGGCACAAAGTAACGTCTCCGGAGAGCAAATCAGTGAGCGAGAAGTGGGGCAGAAGTTTCGAGACAGTGACTGTTTAACGAAGAGACGCAAAATTTTCGAACGCCTCTTGAAAGGAATGCGCCTCATATTAGCAACTTTAAAGCGATGCCTTTAAAGCTGAAATTTAGTGTACCTCTTTCCACTTCATGTTCTCATGATACATTGGCCAAAATCTGCCGAAAATTTTCAGAATGCACAACATTGGGCTTTGTAACAGGAGAACATTCCGTCGAAAGAGATGGCACAAAGTAACGTCTCCGGAGAGCAAATCAAAGAGCGAGAAGTGGCGCAGATGTTTCGAGACAGTGACTGTTTAACGAAGAGACGCAGAATTTTCGAACGCCTCTTGAAAGGCCTCCGCCTCTTATTTCCAACTTTAAGGCGATGCGTTTGAAGCTGAAATTTAGTGTACCTTTTTCCACTTCATGTTTTCCTGATATATTGGCCAAAATTAGGCGAAAATTTCGAGAATGCACAGAATTGGGCTTTGTAACAGGAGAACATGCCGTCGAAAGAGATGGCACAAAGTAACGTCTCCGGAGAGCAACTCAAAGAGCGAGAAGTGGCGCAGATGTTTCGAGACAGTGACTGATTAACGAAGAGACGCAGAATTTTCGAACGCCTCTTGAAAGGCCTCCGCCTCTTATTTCCAACTTTAAAGCGATGCGTTTGAAGCTGAAATTTAGTATACCTCTTTCCACTTCATGTTCTCCTGATATATTGGCCAAAACCTGCGAATATTTTCAGAATGCACAAAATTGCGCTTTTTAACAGGAGATCATGCAGTTGAAAGAGATGGCACAAAGTAACGTCTCCATAGAGCAAATCAAAGAGCGAGGAGTGGCGCAGATGTTTCGAGACAGTGACTGTTTAACGAAGAGACGCAGAATTTTGGAACGCCTCTTGAAAGGCCTCCGCCTCTTATTTCCAACTTTAAAGCGATGCCTTTGAAGCTGAAATTTAGTGTACCTTTTTCCACTCCATGTTCTCCTGATACATTGGCCAAAATCTGGCGAAAATTTTCAGAACGCACAAAATTGCGCTTTGTAACAGGAGAACATGCCGTCGAAAGGGATGGCACAAAGTAACGTCTCCGGAGAGCAAATCAGTGAGCGAGCAGTGGGGCAGAAGTTTCGAGACAGTGACTGTTTAACGAAGAGACGCAGAATTTTCGAACGCCTCTTGAAAGGAATGCGCCTCATATTAGCAACTTTAAAGCGATGCCTTTGAAGCTGAAATTTAGTGTACCTCTTTCCACTTCATGTTCTCATGATATATTGGCCAAAATCTGGCGAAAATTTTCAGAATGCACAACATTGGGCTTTGTAACAGGAGAACATGCCGTCGAAAGGGATGGCACAAAGTAACGTCTCCGGAGAGCAAATCAGTGAGCGAGAAGTGGGGCAGAAGTTTCGAGACAGTGACTGTTTAACGAAGAGACGCAGAATTTTCGAACGCCTCTTGAAAGGAATGCGCCTCATATTAACAACTTTAAAGCGATGCCTTTGAAGCTGAAATTTAGTGTACCTCTTTCCACTTCATGTTCTCATGATACACTGGCCCAAATTTGGCGAAAATTTTCAGAATGCACAACATTGGGCTTTGTAACAGGAGAACATGCCGTCGAAAGAGATGGCACAAAGTAACGTCTCCGGAGATCAAATCGAAGAGCGAGAGGTGGCGCAGATGTTTCGAGACAGTGACTGTTTAAGAAGAGATGCAGAATTTTCGAACGCCTCTTGAAAGGCCTGCGCCTCTTATTAGCAACTTTACGGCGATGCCTTTGAACCTGAAATTTAGTATACCTCATTCCACTTCATGTTCTCCTGATATATTGGCCAAAACCTGCGAATATTTTCAGAATGCACAAAATTGCGCTTTTTAACAGGAGATCATGCCGTTGAAAGAGATGGCACAAAGTAACGTCTCCATAGAGCAAATCAAAGAGCGAGGAGTGGCGCAGATGTTTCGAGACAGTGACTGTTTAACGAAGAGACGCAGAATTTTCGAACGCCTCTTGAAAGGAATGCGCCTCATATTAGCAACTTTAAAGCGATGCCTTTAAAGCTGAAATTTAGTGTACCTCTTTCCACTTCATGTTCTCATGATACATTGGCCAAAATCTGCCGAAAATTTTCAGAATGCACAACATTGGGCTTTGTAACAGGAGAACATTCCGTCGAAAGAGATGGCACAAAGTAACGTCTCCGGAGAGCAAATCAAAGAGCGAGAAGTGGCGCAGATGTTTCGAGACAGTGACTGTTTAACGAAGAGACGCAGAATTTTCGAACGCCTCTTGAAAGGCCTCCGCCTCTTATTTCCAACTTTAAGGCGATGCGTTTGAAGCTGAAATTTAGTGTACCTTTTTCCACTTCATGTTTTCCTGATATATTGGCCAAAATTAGGCGAAAATTTCGAGAATGCACAGAATTGGGCTTTGTAACAGGAGAACATGCCGTCGAAAGAGATGGCACAAAGTAACGTCTCCGGAGAGCAACTCAAAGAGCGAGAAGTGGCGCAGATGTTTCGAGACAGTGACTGATTAACGAAGAGACGCAGAATTTTCGAACGCCTCTTGAAAGGCCTCCGCCTCTTATTAGCAACTTTAAGGCGATGCGTTTGAAGCTGAAATTTAGTATACCTCTTTCCACTTCATGTTCTCCTGATATATTGGCCAAAACCTGCGAATATTTTCAGAATGCACAAAATTGCGCTTTTTAACAGGAGATCATGCAGTTGAAAGGGATGGCACAAAGTAACGTCTCCATAGAGCAAATCAAAGAGCGAGGAGTGGCGCAGATGTTTCGAGACAGTGACTGTTTAACGAAGAGACGCAGAATTTTGGAACGCCTCTTGAAAGGCCTCCGCCTCTTATTTCCAACTTTAAAGCGATGCCTTTGAAGCTGAAATTTAGTGTACCTTTTTCCACTCCATGTTCTCCTGATACATTGGCCAAAATCTGGCGAAAATTTTCAGAACGCACAAAATTGCGCTTTGTAACAGGAGAACATGCCGTCGAAAGGGATGGCACAAAGTAACGTCTCCGGAGAGCAAATCAGTGAGCGAGCAGTGGGGCAGAAGTTTCGAGACAGTGACTGTTTAACGAAGAGACGCAGAATTTTCGAACGCCTCTTGAAAGGAATGCGCCTCATATTAGCAACTTTAAAGCGATGCCTTTGAAGCTGAAATTTAGTGTACCTCTTTCCACTTCATGTTCTCATGATACATTGGCCAAAATCTAGCGAAAATTTTCAGAATGCACAACATTGGGCTTTGTAACAGGAGAACATGCCGTCGAAAGGGATGGCACAAAGTAACGTCTCCGGAGAGCAAATCAGTGAGCGAGAAGTGGGGCAGAAGTTTCGAGACAGTGACTGTTTAACGAAGAGACGCAGAATTTTCGAACGCCTCTTGAAAGGAATGCGCCTCATATTAGCAACTTTAAAGCGATGCCTTTGAAGCTGAAATTTAGTGTACCTCTTTCCACTTCATGTTCTCATGATACATTGGCCAAAATCTGGCGAAAATTTTCAGAATGCACAACATTGGGCTTTGTAACAGGAGAACATGCCGTTGAAAGAGATGCCACAAAGTAACGTCTCCGGAGAGCAAATCGAAGAGCGAGGAGTGGCGCAGATGTTTCGAGACAGTGACTGTTTTACGAAGAGACGCAGAATTTTCGAACGCCTCTTGAAAGGCCTCCGCCTCTTATTTCCAACTTTAAGGCGATGCCTTTGAAGCTGAAATTTAGTATACCTCTTTCCACTTCATGTTCTCCTGATACATTGGCCAAAATTTGGCGAAAATTTTCTGAATGCAGAAAATTGGGCTTTGTAACAGGAGAACATGCCGTCGAAAGGGATGGCACAAAGTAACGTCTCCGGAGAGCAAATCAGTGAGCGAGAAGTGGGGCAGAAATTTCGAGACAGTGACTGTTTAACGAAAAGACGCAGAATTTTCGAACGCCTCTTGAAAGGAATGCGCCTCATATTAGCAACTTTAAAGCGATGCCTTTGAAGCTGAAATTTAGTGTACCTTTTTCCACTTCATGTTCTCCTGATACATTGACCAAAAACTTGGCGAAAATTTTCAGAACGCACAAAATTGCGCTTTGTAACAGGAGAACATGCGGTCGAAAGGGATGGCACAAAGTAACGTCTCCGGAGAGCAAATCAGTGCGCGAGAAGTGGGGCAGAAGTTTCGAGACAGTGACTGTTTAATGATGAGACGCAGAATTTTCGAACGCCTCTTGAAAGGCCTCCGCCTCTTATTTCCAACTTTAAGGCGATGCGTTTGAAGCTGAAATTTAGTGTACCTTTTTCCACTTCATGTTCTCCTGATACATTGGCCAAAATCTGGCGAAAATTTTCAGAACGCACAAAATTGCGCTTTGTAACAGGAGAACATGCCGTCGAAAGGGATGGCACAAAGTAACGTCTCCGGAGAGCAAATCAGTGCGCGAGAAGTGGGGCAGATGTTTCGAGACAGTGACTGTTTAACGAAGAGACGCAGAATTTTCGAACGCCTCTTGAAACGCCTCCGCCTCTTATTTCCAACTTTAAGGCGATGCGTTTGAAGCTGAAATTTAGTATACCTCTTTCCACTTCATGTTCTCTTGATATATTGGCCAAAATCTGGCGAAAATTTTCAGAACGCACAAAATTGCGCTATGTAACAGGAGAACATGCCGTCGAAAGGGATGGCACAAAGTAACGTCTCCGGAGAGCAAATCGAAGAGCGAGGAGTGGCGCAGATGTTTCGAGACAGTGACTGTTTTACGAAGAGACGCAGAATTTTCGAACGCCTCTTGAAAGGCCTCCGCCTCTTATTTCCAACTTTAAAGCGATGCCTTTGAAGCTGAAATTTAGTGTACCTTTTTCCACTTCATGTTCTCCTGATACATTGGCCAAAATCTGGCGAAAATTTTCAGAACGCACAAAATTGCGCTTTGTAACAGGAGAACATGCCGTCGAAAGGGATGGCACAAAGTAACGTCTCCGGAGAGCAAATCAGTGAGCGAGCAGTGGGGCAGAAGTTTCGAGACAGTGACTGTTTAAAGAAGAGACGCAGAATTTTCGAACGCCTCTTGAAAGGAATGCGCCTCATATTAGCAACTTTAAAGCGATGCCTTTGAAGCTGAAATTTAGTGTACCTCTTTCCACTTCATGTTCTCATGATACATTGGCCAAAATCTAGCGAAAATTTTCAGAATGCACAACATTGGGCTTTGTAACAGGAGAACATGCCGTCGAAAGGGATGGCACAAAGTAACGTCTCCGGAGAGCAAATCAGTGAGCGAGAAGTGGGGCAGAAGTTTCGAGACAGTGACTGTTTAACGAAGAGACGCAGAATTTTCGAACGCCTCTTGAAAGGAATGCGCCTCATATTAGCAACTTTAAAGCGATGCCTTTGAAGCTGAAATTTAGTGTACCTCTTTCCACTTCATGTTCTCATGATACATTGGCCAAAATCTGGCGAAAATTTTCAGAATGCACAACATTGGGCTTTGTAACAGGAGAACATGCCGTTGAAAGAGATGCCACAAAGTAACGTCTCCGGAGAGCAAATCGAAGAGCGAGGAGTGGCGCAGATGTTTCGAGACAGTGACTGTTTTACGAAGAGACGCAGAATTTTCGAACGCCTCTTGAAAGGCCTCCGCCTCTTATTTCCAACTTTAAGGCGATGCCTTTGAAGCTGAAATTTAGTATACCTCTTTCCACTTCATGTTCTCCTGATACATTGGCCAAAATTTGGCGAAAATTTTCAGAATGCAGAAAATTGGGCTTTGTAACAGGAGAACATGCCGTCGAAAGGGATGGCACAAAGTAACGTCTCCGGAGAGCAAATCAGTGAGCGAGAAGTGGGGGAAGAAATTTCGAGACAGTGACTGTTTAACGAAAAGACGCAGAATTTTCGAACGCCTCTTGAAAGGAATGCGCCTCATATTAGCAACTTTAAAGCGATGCCTTTGAAGCTGAAATTTAGTGTACCTTTTTCCACTTCATGTTCTCCTGATACATTGACCAAAAACTTGGCGAAAATTTTCAGAACGCACAAAATTGCGCTTTGTAACAGGAGAACATGCGGTCGAAAGGGATGGCACAAAGTAACGTCTCCGGAGAGCAAATCAGTGCGCGAGAAGTGGGGCAGAAGTTTCGAGACAGTGACTGTTTAATGATGAGACGCAGAATTTTCGAACGCCTCTTGAAAGGCCTCCGCCTCTTATTTCCAACTTTAAGGCGATGCGTTTGAAGCTGAAATTTAGTGTACCTTTTTCCACTTCATGTTCTCCTGATACATTGGCCAAAATCTGGCGAAAATTTTCAGAACGCACAAAATTGCGCTTTGTAACAGGAGAACATGCCGTCGAAAGGGATGGCACAAAGTAACGTCTCCGGAGAGCAAATCAGTGCGCGAGAAGTGGGGCAGATGTTTCGAGACAGTGACTGTTTAACGAAGAGACGCAGAATTTTCGAACGCCTCTTGAAACGCCTCCGCCTCTTATTTCCAACTTTAAGGCGATGCGTTTGAAGCTGAAATTTAGTATACCTCTTTCCACTTCATGTTCTCTTGATATATTGGCCAAAATCTGGCGAAAATTTTCAGAACGCACAAAATTGCGCTATGTAACAGGAGAACATGCCGTCGAAAGGGATGGCACAATGTAACGTCTCCGGAGAGCAAATCAGTGAGCGAGAAGTGGGGCAGAAGTTTCGAGACAGTGACTGTTTAACGAAGAGACGCAGAATTTTCGAACGCCTCTTGAAAGGAATGCGCCTCATATTAGCAACTTTAAAGCGATGCCTTTGAAGCTGAAATTTAGTGTACCTCTTTCCACTTCATGTTCTCATGATACATTGGCCAAAATCTGGCGAAAATTTTCAGAACGCACAAAATTGCGCTTTGTAACAGGAGAACATGCCGTCGAAAGGGATGGCACAAAGTAACGTCTCCGGAGAGCAAATCAGTGCGCGAGAAGTGGGGCAGATGTTTCGAGACAGTGACTGTTTAACGAAGAGACGCAGAATTTTCGAACGCCTCTTGAAACGCCTCCGCCTCTTATTTCCAACTTTAAGGCGATGCGTTTGAAGCTGAAATTTAGTATACCTCTTTCCACTTCATGTTCTCTTGATATATTGGCCAAAATCTGGCGAAAATTTTCAGAACGCACAAAATTGCGCTATGTAACAGGAGAACATGCCGTCGAAAGGGATGGCACAATGTAACGTCTCCGGAGAGCAAATCAGTGAGCGAGAAGTGGGGCAGAAGTTTCGAGACAGTGACTGTTTAACGAAGAGACGCAGAATTTTCGAACGCCTCTTGAAAGGAATGCGCCTCATATTAGCAACTTTAAAGCGATGCCTTTGAAGCTGAAATTTAGTGTACCTCTTTCCACTTCATGTTCTCATGATACATTGGCCAAAATCTGGCGAAAATTTTCAGAATGCACAACATTGGGCTTTGTAACAAGAGAACATGCCGTTGAAAGAGATGGCACAAAGTAACGTCTCCGGAGAGCAAATCGAAGAGCGAGGAGTGGCGCAGATGTTTCGAGACAGTGACTGTTTTACGAAGAGACGCAGAATTTTCGAACGCCTCTTGAAAGGCCTCCGCCTCTTATTTCCAACTTTAAAGCGATGCCTTTGAAGCTGAAATTTAGTGTACCTTTTTCCACTTCATGTTCTCCTGATACATTGGCCAAAATCTGGCGAAAATTTTCAGAACGCACAAAATTGCGCTTTGTAACAGGAGAACATGCCGCCGAAAGGGATGGCACAAAGTAACGTCTCCGGAGAGCAAATCAGTGAGCGAGCAGTGGGGCAGAAGTTTCGAGACAGTGACTGTTTAAAGAAGAGACGCAGAATTTTCGAACGCCTCTTGAAAGGAATGCGCCTCATATTAGCAACTTTAAAGCGATGCCTTTGAAGCTGAAATTTAGTGTACCTCTTTCCACTTCATGTTCTCATGATACATTGGCCAAAATCTAGCGAAAATTTTCAGAATGCACAACATTGGGCTTTGTAACAGGAGAACATGCCGTCGAAAGGGATGGCACAAAGTAACGTCTCCGGAGAGCAAATCAGTGAGCGAGAAGTGGGGCAGAAGTTTCGAGACAGTGACTGTTTAACGAAGAGACGCAGAATTTTCGAACGCCTCTTGAAAGGAATGCGCCTCATATTAGCAACTTTAAAGCGATGCCTTTGAAGCTGAAATTTAGTGTACCTCTTTCCACTTCATGTTCTCATGATACATTGGCCAAAATCTGGCGAAAATTTTCAGAATGCACAACATTGGGCTTTGTAACAGGAGAACATGCCGTTGAAAGAGATGCCACAAAGTAACGTCTCCGGAGAGCAAATCGAAGAGCGAGGAGTGGCGCAGATGTTTCGAGACAGTGACTGTTTTACGAAGAGACGCAGAATTTTCGAACGCCCCTTGAAAGGCCTCCGCCTCTTATTTCCAACTTTAAGGCGATGCCTTTGAAGCTGAAATTTAGTATACCTCTTTCCACTTCATGTTCTCCTGATACATTGGCCAAAATTTGGCGAAAATTTTCAGAATGCAGAAAATTGGGCTTTGTAACAGGAGAACATGCCGTCGAAAGGGATGGCACAAAGTAACGTCTCCGGAGAGCAAATCAGTGCGCGAGAAGTGGGGCAGATGTTTCGAGACAGTGACTGTATAACGAAGAGACGCAGAATTTTCGAACCCCTCTTGAAAGGCCTGCGCCTCTTATTAGCAACTTTACGGCGATGCCTTTGAAGCTGAAATTTAGTATACCTCATTCCACTTCATGTTCTCCTGATATATTGGCCAAAACCTGCGAATATTTTCAGAATGCACAAAATTGCGCTTTTTAACAGGAGATCATGTCGTTGAAAGAGATGGCACAAAGTAACGTCTCCATAGAGCAACTCAAAGAGCGAGGAGTGGCGCAGATGTTTCGAGACAGTGACTGTTTAACGAAGAGACGCAGAATTTTGGAACGCCTCCTGAGAGGCCTGCGCCTCTTATTAGGGCCCTTTACACGGACGGTCTTGCGCGCGGTCCGGCCCGCGGGCCGGCGCGCCACACGCCGCGCGGCCCGCAAAAGTACGTGAGTCCGGATCGTGGCGCTCCTTCGCGCGGGCCAGAATGTCGTACCCGTCACTACTTAGAGATAGCGAGTTCGGGCTCCCATTTCTACGTCGACTCCACATGCTTTGTACACGATCCACCGCAGTGGTGTATTGTGTTCTACCTGTTCGATGTATATTATCGATCTGCGAAACGATCGACAAGACACGATCGCGATATACGTTCGCGAAAAGTATACAAATTCCTCGATATACCTGGCCTATAAAGGATATCTTAAATGCTGTTACTGTAGGGTACACTGAAACATCTGTTTTTACGAAGCTAAATTTGGTTGACCTGAAGGTGCTATAAATTCTAGAAATGGTTTATGACTCAGTTATAACGAGTGTAAAATTTTACAAGGGTACATTAAAAAATGTCCAAATGTTTCCCCGGCAATGCGATGGCAAATGAAATTGCAGTTAACACATTCACTGTTGTGACGATCATAAATATTACTATCAACGGCAATAATTACCATGTCACTGCTTGTTTTAATATAAAAACTAATATTGATAGACAATAAATACATATAGGTATGCAAGTGATGTTATGTCTAAGATAAATGATGAAGAGATGTAATATGCAAGATGTTTTGAAGAAGGGGGGTAGTCTTCTGATTGCTCGTGATGCAGGTCAAATTTTTCACCCACGCTCTTGCGTGGCGCGCAGCAAGAAAGCATCACAGTCCTGCCCGCGCGCCAGAAAGCACCACGCTCCTGCCCGCGCGCAAACCTCGAATCCAGAAGAGTTTTCATAAGAGACAGAAAAGGTAGTTAGAAAAGGAAAAAACGATACTTGGAACCAGGCTCGTTGCGCGCCTCAGGATTTCCGACAGTGCGGACGAGTCTGAGGCGCGCGACGAGCCTGGCAGCCGATCCTGGCAGCCAAGACTCCAAACGCAACGCCGTCGATAAGCCGTGCCTCGATGGGTTTCGAGGACTTCGACCCTCGAGACCAGGGGGGCCGTACCATGTTGCCCCCTAAGACGTGGCGAATCAAAAATTCTACATTTCGCACCGGATCTTGGCGAAAGTGACGTGGATCGTTTCCTTATGTTTTCCCGATGAAAATGGTCCAAAAAACGACACAAATCGGATTGTAATTAAGGAATCTTCATAATAAATTGATTTCCATAACTTCGTTAAAAATAGTCCGATTTACATGAAATTTGGTATAATTTTCATTTGAAAAACGTAAAGAATCCATCGGTATCACTTCCATATCGATACGATAAAGAATAAAGTATACAGTTTTTCTGAAACAGGTATGAATCCTTGGCCAACCGCAGCGAATTGAGGTCGGCGACCCACAGTCGAGGGTGAAATATTCATTACAACGTATTGAGAAATTCTTTACTCTCCGTCGTATCGATATGAAAGCAACACTAATGGATTCCTGGCGTTCTCCCAATTAAAATGATCACAAATATCATGTAAATCGGACTATTTTTAACGAAGTTATGGAAATCAATTTATTATGAAGATTCCTTAATTACAATCCGATTTGTGTCGTTTTTTGGACCATTTTCATCGGGAAAACATAAGGAAACGATCCACGTCACTTTCGCCAAGATCCGGTGCGAAATGTAGAATTTTTGATTCGCCACGTCTTAGGGGGCAACATGGTACGGCCCCCCTGGTCTCGAGGATCGAAGTCCTCGAAACCCATCGAGGCACGGCTTATCGACGGCGTTGCGTTTGGAGTCTTGGCTGCCAGGATCGGCTGCCAGGCTCGTCGCGCGCCTCAGACTCGTCCGCACTGTCGGAAATCCTGAGGCGCGCAACGAGCCTGGTTCCAAGTATCGTTTTTTCCTTTTCTAACTACCTTTTCTGTCTCTTATGAAAACTCTTCTGGATTCGAGGTTTGCGCGCGGGCAGGAGCGTGGTGCTTTCTGGCGCGCGGGCAGGACTGTGATGCTTTCTTGCTGCGCGCCACGCAAGAGCGTGGGTGAAAAATTTGACCTGCATCACGAGCAATCAGAAGACTACCCCCCTTCTTCAAAACATCTTGCATATTACATCTCTTCATCATTTATCTTAGACATAACATCACTTGCATACCTATATGTATTTATTGTCTATCAATATTAGTTTTTATATTAAAACAAGCAGTGACATGGTAATTATTGCCGTTGATAGTAATATTTATGATCGTCACAACAGTGAATGTGTTAACTGCAATTTCATTTGCCATCGCATTGCCGGGGAAACATTTGGACATTTTTTAATGTACCCTTGTAAAATTTTACACTCGTTATAACTGAGTCATAAACCATTTCTAGAATTTGTAGCACCTTCAGGTCAACCAAATTTAGCTTCGTAAAAACAGATGTTTCAGTGTACCCTACAGTAACAGCATTTATGATATCCTTTATAGGCCAGGTATATCGAGGAATTTGTATACTTTTCGCGAACGTATATCGCGATCGTGTCTTGTCGATCGTTTCGCAGATCGATAATATACATCGAACAGGTAGAACACAATACACCACTGCGGTGGATCGTGTACAAAGCATGTGGAGTCGACGTAGAAATGGGAGCCCGAACTCGCTATCTCTAAGTAGTGACGGGTACGACATTCTGGCCCGCGCGAAGGAGCGCCACGATCCGGCCTCACGTACTTTTGCGGGCCGCGCGGCGTGTGGCGCGCCGGCCCGCGGGCCGGACCGCGCGCAGGACCGTCCGTGTAAAGGGCCCTATTAGCAACTTTAAGGCGATGCCTTTGAAGCTGAAATTTAGTATACCTCTTTCCACTTCATGTTCTCCTCATACATTGGCCCAAATTTGGCGAAAATTTTCAGAATGCACAACATTGGGCTTTGTAACAGGAGAACATGCCGTCGAAAGGGATGGCACAAAGTAACGTCTCCGGAGAGCAAATCAGTGAGCGAGAAGTGGGGCAGAAGTTTCGAGACAGTGACTGTTTAACGAAGAGACGCAGAATTTTCGAACGCCTCTTGAAAGGAATGCGCCTCATATTAGCAACTTTAAAGCGATGCCTTTGAAGCTGAAATTTAGTGTACCTCTTTCCACTTCATGTTCTCCTCATACATTGGCCAAAATTTTCAGAATGCACAAAATTGGGCTTTGTAACAGGAGAACATGCCGTCGAAAGGGATGGCACAAAGTAACGTCTCCGGAGAGCAAATCAAAGAGCGAGAAGTGGCGCAGATGTTTCGAGACAGTGACTGTATAACGAAGAGACGCAGAATTTTCGAACCCCTCTTGAAAGGCCTGCGCCTCTTATTAGCAACTTTACGGCGATGCCTTTGAAGCTGAAATTTAGTATACCTCATTCCACTTCATGTTCTCCTGATATATTGGCCAAAACCTGCGAATATTTTCAGAATGCTCAAAATTGCGCTTTTTAACAGGAGATCATGCCGTTGAAAGAGATGGCACAAAGTAACGTCTCCGGAGAGCAAATCAATGAGCGAGAAGTGGCGCATGTGTTTCGAGACAGTGACTGTATAACGAAGAGACGCAGAATTTTCGAACCCCTCTTGAAAGGCCTGCGCCTCTTATTGGCAACTTTAAGGTGATGCATTTGAAGCTGAAATTTAGTATACCTCTTTCCACTTCATGTTATCATGATAAATTGGCCAAAATCTGGCGAAAATTTTCAGAACGCACAAAATTGCGCTTTGTAACAGGAGAACATGCCGTCGAAAGTGATGGCAAAAGTAACGTCTCCGGAGAGCAAATCAGTGCGCGAGAAGTGGGGCAGAAGTTTCGAGAAAGTGACTGTTTAACGAAGAGACGCAGAATTTTCGAACACCTCTCGAATGGCCTGCGCCTCTTTTTGGCAACTTTAAGGCGATGCATTTGAAGCTGAAATTTAGTATACCTCTTTCCACTTCATGTTCTCATGATATATTGGTCAAAATCTGGCGAATATTTTCAGAATGCACAAAATTGCGCTTTGTAACAGGAGATCATGCCGTTGAAAGAGATGGCACAAAGTAACGTCTCCGGAGAGCAAATCGAAGAGCGAGGAGTGGCGCAGATGTTTCGAGACAGTGACTGTTTAACGAAGAGACGCAGAATTTTCTAACGCCTCTTGAAAGGCCTCCGCCTCTTATTTCCAACTTTAAGGCGATGCGTTTGAAGCTGAAATTTAGTGTACCTTTTTCCTCTTCATGTTCGCCTGATACATTGGCCAAAATCTGGCGAAAATTTTCAGAACGCACAAAATTGCGCTTTGTAACAGGAGAACATGCCGTCGAAAGGGATGGCACAAAGTAACGTCTCCGGAGAGCAAATCAGTGCGCGAGAAGTGGGGCAGAAGTTTCGAGAGAGTGACTGTTTAACGAAGAGACGCAGAATTTTCGAACGCCTCTTGAAAGGAATGCGCCTCATATTAGCAACTTTAAAGCGATGCCTTTGAAGCTGAAATTTAGTATACCTCTTTCCACTTCATGTTCTCCTGATATATTGGCCAAAATTAGGCGAAAATTTCGAGAATGCACAAAATTGGGCTTTGTAACAGGAGAACATGCCGTCGAAAGATATGGCACAAAGTAACGTCTCCGGAAAGCAAATCAAAGAGCGAGAAGTGGCGCAGATGTTTCGAGACTGCGACTGTTTAACGAAGAGACGCAGAATTTTCGAACACCTCTTGAAAGGCCTGCGCCTCTTATTGGCAACTTTAAGGCGATGCATTTGAAGCTGAAATTTAGTATACCTTTTCCACTTCATGTTCTCAAGATATATTGGCCAAAATCTGGCGAAAATTTTCAGAATGCACAAAATTGCGCTTTGTAACAGGAGAACATGCCGTCGAAAGGGATGGCACAAAGTAACGTCTCCGGAGAGCAAATCAGTGAGCGAGAAGTGGGGCAGAAGTTTCGAGACAGTGACTGTTTAACGAAGAGACGCAGAATTTTCGAACGCCTCTTGAAAGGAATGCGCCCCATATTAGCAACTTTAAAGCGATGCCTTTGAAGCTGAAATTTAGTGTACCTCTTTCCACTTCATGTTCTCCTCATACATTGGCCAAAATTTGGCCAAAATTTTCAGAATGCACAAAATTGGGCTTTGTAACAGGAGAACATGCCGTCGAAAGGGATGGCACAAAGTAACGTCTCCGGAGATCAAATCGAAGAGCGAGGAGTGGCGCAGATGTTTCGAGACAGTGACTGTTTAACGAAGAGTCGCAGAATTTTCGAACGCCTCTTGAAAGGCCTCCGCCTCTTATTTCCAACTTTAAGGCGATGCCTTTGAAGCTGAAATTTAGTGTACCTCTTTCCACTTCATGTTCTCCTCATACATTGGCCAAAATTTGGCCAAAATTTTCAGAATGCACAAAATTGGGCTTTGTAACAGGAGAACATGCCGTCGAAAGGGATGGCACAAAGTAACGTCTCTGGAGAGCAAATCAAAGAGCGAGAAGTGGCGCAGATGTTTCGAGACAGTGACTGTTTAACGAAGAGACGCAGAATTTTCGAACGCATCTTGAAAGGCCTGCGCCTCTTATTAGCAACTTTACGGCGATGCCATTGAAGCTGAAATTTAGTATACCTCATTCCACTTCATGTTCTCCTCATACATTGGCCAAAATTTGGCCAAAATTTTCAGAATGCACAAAATTGGGCTTTGTAACAGGAGAACATGCCGTCGAAAGGGATGGCACAAAGTAACGTCTCTGGAGAGCAAATCGAAGAGCGAGGAGTGGCGCAGATGTTTCGAGACAGTGACTGTTTAACGAAGAGACGCAGAATTTTCGAACGCCTCTTGAAAGGCCTCCGCCTCTTATTTCCAACTTTAAGGCGATGCCTTTGAAGCTGAAATTTAGTGTACCTCTTTCCACTTCATGTTCTCCTCATACATTGGCCAAAATTTGGCCAAAATTTTCAGAATGCACAAAATTGGGCTTTGTAACAGGAGAACATGCCGTCGAAAGGGATGGCACAAAGTAACGTCTCCGGAGAGCAAATCAAAGAGCGAGAAGTGGCGCGGATGTTTCGAGACAGTGACTGTTTAACGAAGAGACGCAGAATTTTCGAATGCATCTTGAAAGGCCTGCGCTTCTTATTAGCAACTTTACGGCGATGCCTTTGAAGCTGAAATTTAGTATACCTCATTCCACTTCATGTTCTCCTGATATATTGGCCAAAACCTGCGAATATTTTCAGAATGCACAAAATTGCGCTTTGTAACAGGAGATCATGCCCTTGAAAGAGATGGCACAAAGTAACGTCTCCGGAGAGCAAATCGAAGAGCGAGGAGTGGCGCAGATGTTTCGAGACAGTGACTGTTTAACGAAGAGACGCAGAATTTTCGAACGCCTCTTGAAAGGCCTCCGCCTCTTATTTCCAACTTTAAGGCGATGCCTTTGAAGCTGAAATTTAGTATACCTCTTTCCACTTCATGTTCTCATGATACATTGGCCAAAATCTGGCGAAAATTTTCAGAACGCACAAAATTGCGCTTTGTAACAGGAGAACATGCCGTCGAAAGGGATGGCACAAAGTAACGTCTCCGGAGAGCAAATCAAAGAGCGAGAAGTGGCGCAGGTGTTTCGAGACAGTGACTGTTTAACGAAGAGACGCAGAATTTTCGAACGCATCTTGAAAGGCCTGCGCCTCTTATTAACAACTTTACGGCGATGCCTTTGAAGCTGAAATTTAGTATACCTCATTCCACTTCATGTTTTCCTGATATATTCGCCAAAACATGCGAATATTTTCAGAATGCACAAAATTGCGCTTTTTAACAGGAGATCATGCCGTTGAAAGAGATGGCACAAAGTAACGTCTCCGGAGAGCAAATCAATGAGCGAGAAGTGGCGCATGTGTTTCGAGACTGCGACTGTTTAACGAAGAGACGCAGAATTTTCGAACACCTCTTGAAAGGCCTGCGCCTCTTATTGGCAACTTTAAGGCGATGCGTTTGAAGCTGAAATTTAGTGTACCTTTTTCCACTTCATGTTCTCCTGATATATTGTCCAAAATTAGGCGAAAATTTCGAGAATGCACAAAATTGGGCTTTGTAATAGGAGAACATGCCGTCGAAAGATATGGCACAAAGTAACGTCTCCGGAAAGCAAATCAAAGAGCGAGAAGTGGCGCAGATGTTTCGAGACTGCGACTGTTTAACGAAGAGACGCAGAATTTTCGAACACCTCTTGAAAGGCCTGCGCCTCTTATTGGCAACTTTAAGGCGATGCATTTGAAGCTGAAATTTAGTATACCTTTTCCACTTCATGTTCTCAAGATATATTGGCCAAAATCTGGCGAAAATTTTCAGAATGCACAAAATTGCGCCTTGTAACAGGAGAACATGCCGTCGAAAGGGATGGCACAAAGTAACGTCTCCGGAGAGCAAATCAGTGAGCGAGAAGTGGGGCAGAAGTTTCGAGACAGTGACTGTTTAACGAAGAGACGCAGAATTTTCGAACGCCTCTTGAAAGGAATGCGCCTCATATTAGCAACTTTAAAGCGATGCCTTTGAAGCTGAAATTTAGTGTACCTCTTTCCACTTCATGTTCTCCTCATACATTGGCCAAAATTTGGCCAAAATTTTCAGAATGCACAAAATTGGGCTTTGTAACAGGAGAACATGCCGTCGAAAGGGATGGCACAAAGTAACGTCTCCGGAGATCAAATCGAAGAGCGAGGAGTGGCGCAGATGTTTCGAGACAGTGTCTGTTTAACGAAGAGACGCAGAATTTTCGAACACCTCTTGAAAGGCCTGCGCCTCTTATTGGCAACTTTAAGGCGATGCATTTGAAGCTGAAATTTAGTATACCTTTTCCACTTCATGTTCTCAAGATATATTGGCCAAAATCTGGCGAAAATTTTCAGAATGCACAAAATTGCGCTTTGTAACAGGAGAACATGCCGTCGAAAGGGATGGCACAAAGTAACGTCTCCGGAGAGCAAATCAGTGAGCGAGAAGTGGGGCAGAAGTTTCGAGACAGTGACTGTTTAACGAAGAGACGCAGAATTTTCGAACGCCTCTTGAAAGGAATGCGCCTCATATTAGCAACTTTAAAGCGATGCCTTTGAAGCTGAAATTTAGTGTACCTCTTTCCACTTCATGTTCTCCTCATACATTGGCCAAAATTTGGCCAAAATTTTCAGAATGCACAAAATTGGGCTTTGTAACAGGAGAACATGCCGTCGAAAGGGATGGCACAAAGTAACGTCTCCGGAGATCAAATCGAAGAGCGAGGAGTGGCGCAGATGTTTCGAGACAGTGTCTGTTTAACGAAGAGACGCAGAATTTTCGAACGCATCTTGAAAGGCCTCCGCCTCTTATTTCCAACTTTAAGGTGATGCCTTTGAAGCTGAAATTTAGTTTACCTCTTTCCACTTCATGTTCTCCTGATACATTGGCCCAAATTTGGCGAAAATTTTCAGAATGCACAACATTGGGCTGTGTAACAGTAGAACATGCCGTCGAAAGAGATGGCACAAAGTAACGTCTCCGGAGATCAAATCGAAGAGCGAGGAGTGGCGCAGATGTTTCGAGACAGTGACTGTTTAACGAAGAGACGCATAATTTTCGAACGCCTCTTGAAAGGCCTCCGCCTCTTATTTCCAACTTTAAAGCGATGCCTTTGAAACTGAAATTTAGTGTACCTCTTTCCACTTCATGTTCTCCTCATACATTGGCCAAAATTTGGCCAAAATTTTCAGAATGCACAAAATTGGGCTTTGTAACAGGAGAACATGCCGTCGAAAGGGATGGCACAAAGTAACGTCTCCGGAGAGCAAATCAAAGAGCGAGGAGTGGCGCAGATGTTTCGAGACAGTGACTGTTTAACGAAGAGTCGCAGAATTTTCGAACGCCTCTTGAAAGGCCTCCGCCTCTTATTTCCAACTTTAAGGCGATGCCTTTGAAGCTGAAATTTAGTGTACCTCTTTCCACTTCATGTTCTCCTCATACATTGGCCAAAATTTGGCCAAAATTTTCAGAATGCACAAAATTGGGCTTTGTAACAGGAGAACATGCCGTCGAAAGGGATGGCACAAAGTAACGTCTCTGGAGAGCAAATCAAAGAGCGAGAAGTGGCGCAGATGTTTCGAGACAGTGACTGTTTAACGAAGAGACGCAGAATTTTCGAACGCATCTTGAAAGGCCTGCGCCTCTTATTAGCAACTTTACGGCGATGCCATTGAAGCTGAAATTTAGTATACCTCATTCCACTTCATGTTCTCCTCATACATTGGCCAAAATTTGGCCAAAATTTTCAGAATGCACAAAATTGGGCTTTGTAACAGGAGAACATGCCGTCGAAAGGGATAGCACAAAGTAACGTCTCCGGAGAGCAAATCAAAGAGCGAGAAGTGGCGCGGATGTTTCGAGACAGTGACTGTTTAACGAAGAGACGCAGAATTTTCGAATGCATCTTGAAAGGCCTGCGCTTCTTATTAGCAACTTTACGGCGATGCCTTTGAAGCTGAAATTTAGTATACCTCATTCCACTTCATGTTCTCCTGATATATTGGCCAAAACCTGCGAATATTTTCAGAATGCACAAAATTGCGCTTTGTAACAGGAGATCATGCCCTTGAAAGAGATGGCACAAAGTAACGTCTCCGGAGAGCAAATCGAAGAGCGAGGAGTGGCGCAGATGTTTCGAGACAGTGACTGTTTAACGAAGAGACGCAGAATTTTCGAACGCCTCTTGAAAGGCCTCCGCCTCTTATTTCCAACTTTAAGGCGATGCCTTTGAAGCTGAAATTTAGTATACCTCTTTCCACTTCATGTTCTCATGATACATTGGCCAAAATGTGGCGAAAATTTTCAGAACGCACAAAATTGCGCTTTGTAACAGGAGAACATGCCGTCGAAAGGGATGGCACAAAGTAACGTCTCCGGAGAGCAAATCAAAGAGCGAGAAGTGGCGCAGGTGTTTCGAGACAGTGACTGTTTAACGAAGAGACGCAGAATTTTCGAACGCATCTTGAAAGGCCTGCGCCTCTTATTAACAACTTTACGGCGATGCCTTTGAAGCTGAAATTTAGTATACCTCATTCCACTTCATGTTTTCCTGATATATTCGCCAAAACCTGCAAATATTTTCAGAATGCACAAAATTGCGCTTTTTAACAGGAGATCATGCCGTTGAAAGAGATGGCACAAAGTAACGTCTCCGGAGAGCAAATCAATGAGCGAGAAGTGGCGCATGTGTTTCGAGACTGCGACTGTTTAACGAAGAGACGCAGAATTTTCGAACACCTCTTGAAAGGCCTGCGCCTCTTATTGGCAACTTTAAGGCGATGCGTTTGAAGCTGAAATTTAGTGTACCTTTTTCCACTTCATGTTCTCCTGATATATTGTCCAAAATTAGGCGAAAATTTCGAGAATGCACAAAATTGGGCTTTGTAACAGGAGAACATGCCGTCGAAAGATATGGCACAATGTAACGTCTCCCGAAAGCAAATCAAAGAGCGAGAAGTGGCGCAGATGTTTCGAGACTGCGACTGTTTAACGAAGAGACGCAGAATTTTCGAACGCCTCTTGAAAGGCCTCCGCCTCTTATTTCCAACTTTAAGGCGATGCCTTTGAAGCTGAAATTTAGTGTACCTCTTTCCACTTCATGTTCTCCTCATACATTGGCCAAAATTTGGCCAAAATTTTCAGAATGCACAAAATTGGGCTTTGTAACAGGAGAACATGCCGTCGAAAGGGATGGCACAAAGTAACGTCTCCGGAGAGCAAATCAAAGAGCGAGAAGTGGCGCGGATGTTTCGAGACAGTGACTGTTTAACGAAGAGACGCAGAATTTTCGAATGCATCTTGAAAGGCCTGCGCTTCTTATTAGCAACTTTACGGCGATGCCTTTGAAGCTGAAATTTAGTATACCTCATTCCACTTCATGTTCTCCTGATATATTGGCCAAAACCTGCGAATATTTTCAGAATGCACAAAATTGCGCTTTGTAACAGGAGATCATGCCCTTGAAAGAGATGGCACAAAGTAACGTCTCCGGAGAGCAAATCGAAGAGCGAGGAGTGGCGCAGATGTTTCGAGACAGTGACTGTTTAACGAAGAGACGCAGAATTTTCGAACGCCTCTTGAAAGGCCTCCGCCTCTTATTTCCAACTTTAAGGCGATGCCTTTGAAGCTGAAATTTAGTATACCTCTTTCCACTTCATGTTCTCATGATACATTGGCCAAAATCTGGCGAAAATTTTCAGAACGCACAAAATTGCGCTTTGTAACAGGAGAACATGCCGTCGAAAGGGATGGCACAAAGTAACGTCTCCGGAGAGCAAATCAAAGAGCGAGAAGTGGCGCAGGTGTTTCGAGACAGTGACTGTTTAACGAAGAGACGCAGAATTTTCGAACGCATCTTGAAAGGCCTGCGCCTCTTATTAACAACTTTACGGCGATGCCTTTGAAGCTGAAATTTAGTATACCTCATTCCACATCATGTTTTCCTGATATATTCGCCAAAACCTGCGAATATTTTCAGAATGCACAAAATTGCGCTTTTTAACAGGAGATCATGCCGTTGAAAGAGATGGCACAAAGTAACGTCTCCGGAGAGCAAATCAATGAGCGAGAAGTGGCGCATGTGTTTCGAGACTGCGACTGTTTAACGAAGAGACGCAGAATTTTCGAACGCCTCTTGAAAGGCCTCCGCCTCTTATTTCCAACTTTAAGGCGATGCGTTTGAAGCTGAAATTTAGTGTACCTTTTTCCACTTCATGTTCTCCTGATATATTGTCCAAAATTAGGCGAAAATTTCGAGAATGCACAAAATTGCGCTTTGTAACAGGAGAACATGCCGTCGAAAGGGATGGCACAAAGTAACGTCTCCGGAGAGCAAATCAGTGAGCGAGAAGTGGGGCAGAAGTTTCGAGACAGTGACTGTTTAACGAAGAGACGCAGAATTTTCGAACGCCTCTTGAAAGGAATGCGCCTCATATTAGCAACTTTAAAGCGATGCCTTTGAAGCTGAAATTTAGTGTACCTCTTTCCACTTCATGTTCTCCTCATACATTGGCCAAAATTTGGCCAAAATTTTCAGAATGCACAAAATTGGGCTTTGTAACAGGAGAACATGCCGTCGAAAGGGATGGCACAAAGTAACGTCTCCGGAGATCAAATCGAAGAGCGAGGAGTGGCGCAGATGTTTCGAGACAGTGTCTGTTTAACGAAGAGACGCAGAATTTTCGAACACCTCTTGAAAGGCCTGCGCCTCTTATTGGCAACTTTAAGGCGATGCATTTGAAGCTGAAATTTAGTATACCTTTTCCACTTCATGTTCTCAAGATATATTGGCCAAAATCTGGCGAAAATTTTCAGAATGCACAAAATTGCGCTTTGTAACAGGAGAACATGCCGTCGAAAGGGATGGCACAAAGTAACGTCTCCGGAGAGCAAATCAGTGAGCGAGAAGTGGGGCAGAAGTTTCGAGACAGTGACTGTTTAACGAAGAGACGCAGAATTTTCGAACGCCTCTTGAAAGGAATGCGCCTCATATTAGCAACTTTAAAGCGATGCCTTTGAAGCTGAAATTTAGTGTACCTCTTTCCACTTCATGTTCTCCTCATACATTGGCCAAAATTTGGCCAAAATTTTCAGAATGCACAAAATTGGGCTTTGTAACAGGAGAACATGCCGTCGAAAGAGATGGCACAAAGTAACGTCTCCGGAGATCAAATCGAAGAGCGAGGAGTGGCGCAGATGTTTCGAGACAGTGTCTGTTTAACGAAGAGACGCAGAATTTTCGAACACCTCTTGAAAGGCCTGCGCCTCTTATTGGCAACTTTAAGGCGATGCGTTTGAAGCTGAAATTTAGTGTACCTTTTTCCACTTCATGTTCTCCTGATATATTGTCCAAAATTAGGCGAAAATTTCGAGAATGCACAAAATTGGGCTTTGTAACAGGAGAACATGCCGTCGAAAGATATGGCACAAAGTAACGTCTCCGGAAAGCAAATCAAAGAGCGAGAAGTGGCGCAGATGTTTCGAGACTGCGACTGTTTAACGAAGAGACGCAGAATTTTCGAACACCTCTTGAAAGGCCTGCGCCTCTTATTGGCAACTTTAAGGCGATGCATTTGAAGCTGAAATTTAGTATACCTTTTCCACTTCATGTTCTCAAGATATATTGGCCAAAATCTGGCGAAAATTTTCAGAATGCACAAAATTGCGCTTTGTAACAGGAGAACATGCCGTCGAAAGGGATGGCACAAAGTAACCTCTCCGGAGAGCAAATCAGTGAGCGAGAAGTGGGGCAGAAGTTTCGAGACAGTGACTGTTTAACGAAGAGACGCAGAATTTTCGAACGCCTCTTGAAAGGAATGCGCCTCATATTAGCAACTTTAAAGCGATGCCTTTGAAGCTGAAATTTAGTGTACCTCTTTCCACTTCATGTTCTCCTCATACATTGGCCAAAATTTGGCCAAAATTTTCAGAATGCACAAAATTGGGCTTTGTAACAGGAGAACATGCCGTCGAAAGGGATGGCACAAAGTAACGTCTCCGGAGATCAAATCGAAGAGCGAGGAGTGGCGCAGATGTTTCGAGACAGTGTCTGTTTAACGAAGAGACGCAGAATTTTCGAACACCTCTTGAAAGGCCTGCGCCTCTTATTGGCAACTTTAAGGCGATGCATTTGAAGCTGAAATTTAGTATACCTTTTCCACTTCATGTTCTCAAGATATATTGGCCAAAATCTGGCGAAAATTTTCAGAATGCACAAAATTGCGCTTTGTAACAGGAGAACATGCCGTCGAAAGGGATGGCACAAAGTAACGTCTCCGGAGAGCAAATCAGTGAGCGAGAAGTGGGGCAGAAGTTTCGAGACAGTGACTGTTTAACGAAGAGACGCAGAATTTTCGAACGCCTCTTGAAAGGAATGCGCCTCATATTAGCAACTTTAAAGCGATGCCTTTGAAGCTGAAATTTAGTGTACCTCTTTCCACTTCATGTTCTCCTCATACATTGGCCAAAATTTGGCCAAAATTTTCAGAATGCACAAAATTGGGCTTTGTAACAGGAGAACATGCCGTCGAAAGGGATGGCACAAAGTAACGTCTCCGGAGAGCAAATCAAAGAGCGAGAAGTGGCGCAGATGTTTCGAGACAGTGACTGTTTAACGAAGAGACGCAGAATTTTCGAACGCATCTTGAAAGGCCTGCGCCTCTTATTAGCAACTTTACGGCGATGCCTTTGAAGCTGAAACTTAGTATACCTCATTCCACTTCATGTTCTCCTGATATATTGGCCAAAACCTGCGAATATTTTCAGAATGCACAAAATTGCGCTTTGTAACAGGAGATCATGCCGTTGAAAGAGATGCCACAAAGTAACGTCTCCGGAGAGCAAATCGAAGAGCGAGGAGTGGCGCAGATGTTTCGAGACAGTGACTGTTTAACGAAGAGACGCAGAATTTTCGAACGCCTCTTGAAAGGCCTCCGCCTCTTATTTCCAACTTTAAGGCGATGCCTTTGAAGCTGAAATTTAGTATACCTCTTTCCACTTCATGTTCTCCTGATACATTGGCCCAAATTTGGCGAAAATTTTCAGAATGCACAACATTGGGCTTTGTAACAGGAGAACATGCCGTCGAAAGAGATGGCACAAAGTAACGTCTCCGGAGATCAAATCGAAGAGCGAGGAGTGGCGCAGATGTTTCGAGACAGTGACTGTTTAACGAAGGGACGCATAATTTTCGAACGCCTCTTGAAAGGCCTCCGCCTCTTATTTCCAACTTTAAGGCGATGCCTTTGAAGCTGAAATTTAGTATACCTCTTTCCACTTCATGTTCTCCTGATACATTGGCAAAAATTTGGCCAAAATTTTCAGAATGCCCAAAATTGCGCTTTGTAACAGGAGATCATGCCGTTGAAAGGGATGGCACAAAGTAACGTCTCCGGAGAGCAAATCAGTGAGCGAGAAGTGGGGCAGAAGTTTCGATACAGTGACTGTTTAACGAAGTGACGCAGAATTTTCGAACGCATCTTGAAAGGAATGCGCCTCATATTAGCAACTTTAAAGCGATGCCTTTGAACCTGAAATTTAGTGTACCTCTTTCCACTTCATGTTCTCCTGATATATTGGCCAAAATTAGGCGAAAATTTCGAGAATGCACAAAATTGGGCTTTGTAACAGGAGAACATGCCGTCGAAAGATATGGCACAAAGTAACGTCTCCGGAAAGCAAATCAAAGAGCGAGAAGTGGCGCAGATGTTTCGAGACAGTGACTGTTTAACGAAGAGACGCAGAATTTTCGAACGCCTCTTGAAAGGCCTCCGCCTCTTATTTCCAACTTTAAGGCGATGCCTTTGAAGCTGAAATTTAGTATACCTCTTTCCACTTCATGTTCTCATGATACATTGGCCAAAATCTGGCGAAAATTTTCAGAACGCACAAAATTGCGCTTTGTAACAGGAGAACATGCCGTCGAAAGGGATGGCACAAAGTAACGTCTCCGGAGAGCAAATCAGTGAGCGAGAAGTGGGGCAGAAGTTTCGAGACAGTGACTGTTTAACGAAGAGACGCAGAATTTTCGAACGCCTCTTGAAAGGAATGCGCCTCATATTAGCAACTTTAAAGCGATGCCTTTGAAGCTGAAATTTAGTGTACCTCTTTCCACTTCATGTTCTCCTCATACATTGGCCAAAATTTGGCCAAAATTTTCAGAATGCACAAAATTGGGCTTTGTAACAGGAGAACATGCCGTCGAAAGGGATGGCACAAAGTAACGTCTCCGGAGAGCAAATCAAAGAGCGAGAAGTGGCGCAGATGTTTCGAGACAGTGACTGTTTAACGAAGAGACGCAGAATTTTCGAACGCATCTTGAAAGGCCTGCGCCTCTTATTAGCAACTTTACGGCGATGCCTTTGAAGCTGAAACTTAGTATACCTCATTCCACTTCATGTTCTCCTGATATATTGGCCAAAACCTGCGAATATTTTCAGAATGCACAAAATTGCGCTTTGTAACAGGAGATCATGCCGTTGAAAGAGATGCCACAAAGTAACGTCTCCGGAGAGCAAATCGAAGAGCGAGGAGTGGCGCAGATGTTTCGAGACAGTGACTGTTTAACGAAGAGACGCAGAATTTTCGAACGCCTCTTGAAAGGCCTCCGCCTCTTATTTCCAACTTTAAGGCGATGCCTTTGAAGCTGAAATTTAGTATACCTCTTTCCACTTCATGTTCTCCTGATACATTGGCCCAAATTTGGCGAAAATTTTCAGAATGCACAACATTGGGCTTTGTAACAGGAGAACATGCCGTCGAAAGAGATGGCACAAAGTAACGTCTCCGGAGATCAAATCGAAGAGCGAGGAGTGGCGCAGATGTTTCGAGACAGTGACTGTTTAACGAAGAGACGCATAATTTTCGAACGCCTCTTGAAAGGCCTCCGCCTCTTATTTCCAACTTTAAGGCGATGCCTTTGAAGCTGAAATTTAGTATACCTCTTTCCACTTCATGTTCTCCTGATACATTGGCAAAAATTTGGCCAAAATTTTCAGAATGCCCAAAATTGCGCTTTGTAACAGGAGATCATGCCGTTGAAAGGGATGGCACAAAGTAACGTCTCCGGAGAGCAAATCAGTGAGCGAGAAGTGGGGCAGAAGTTTCGATACAGTGACTGTTTAACGAAGTGACGCAGAATTTTCGAACGCATCTTGAAAGGAATGCGCCTCATATTAGCAACTTTAAAGCGATGCCTTTGAACCTGAAATTTAGTGTACCTCTTTCCACTTCATGTTCTCCTGATATATTGGCCAAAATTAGGCGAAAATTTCGAGAATGCACAAAATTGGGCTTTGTAACAGGAGAACATGCCGTCGAAAGATATGGCACAAAGTAACGTCTCCGGAAAGCAAATCAAAGAGCGAGAAGTGGCGCAGATGTTTCGAGACAGTGACTGTTTAACGAAGAGACGCAGAAATTTCGAACGCATCTTGAAAGGCCTGCGCCTCTTATTAGCAACTTTACGGCGATGCCTTTGAAGCTGAAATTTAGTATACCTCATTCCACTTCATGTTCTCCTGATATATTGGCCAAAACCTGCGAATATTTTCAGAATGCACAAAATTGCGCTTTTTAACAGGAGATCATGCCGTTGAAAGAGATGGCACAAAGTAACGTTTCCGGAGAGCAAATCAATGAGCGAGAAGTGGCGCATGTGTTTCGAGACAGTGACTGTATAACGAAGAGACGCAGAATTTTCGAACCCCTCTTGAAAGGCCTGCGCCTCTTATTGGCAACTTTAAGGCGATGCGTTTGAAGCTGAAATTTAGTGTACCTTTTTCCACTTCATGTTCTCCTGATATATTGGCCAAAATTAGGCGAAAATTTCGAGAATGCACAAAATTGGGCTTTGTAACAGGAGAACATACCGTCGAAAGATATGGCACAAAGTAACGTCTCCGGAGAGCAAATCAGTGCGCGAGAAGTGGGGCAGAAGTTTCGAGACCGTGACTGTTTAACGAAGAGACGCAGAATTTTCGAACGCCTCTTGAAAGGAATGCGCCTCATATTAGCAACTTTAAAGCGATGCCTTTGAAGCTGAAATTTAGTATACCTCTTTCCACTTCATGTTCTCCTGATATATTGGCCAAAATTAGGCGAAAATTTCGAGAATGCACAAAATTGGGCTTTGTAACAGGAGAACATGCCGTCGAAAGATATGGCACAAAGTAACGTCTCCGGAAAGCAAATCAAAGAGCGAGAAGTGGCGCAGATGTTTCGAGACTGCGACTGTTTAACGAAGAGACGCAGAATTTTCGAACACCTCTTGAAAGGCCTGCGCCTCTTATTGGCAACTTTAAGGCGATGCATTTGAAGCTGAAATTTAGTATACCTCTTTCCACTTCATGTTCTCATGATACATTGGCCAAAATCTGGCGAAAATTTTCAGAACGCACAAAATTGCGCTTTGTAACAGGAGAACATGCCGTAGAAAGGGATGGCACAAAGTAACGTCTCCGGAGAGCAAATCAGTGAGCGAGAAGTGGGGCAGAAGTTTCGAGACAGTGACTGTTTAACGAAGAGACGCAGAATTTTCGAACGCCTCTTGAAAGGAATGCGCCTCATATTAGCAACTTTAAAGCGATGCCTTTGAAGCTGAAATTTAGTGTACCTCTTTCCACTTCATGTTCTCCTCATACATTGGCCAAAATTTGGCCAAAATTTTCAGAATGCACAAAATTGGGCTTTGTAACAGGAGAACATGCCGTCGAAATGGATGGCACAAAGTAACGTCTCCGGAGAGCAAATCAAAGAGCGAGAAGTGGCGCAGATGTTTCGAGACAGTGACTGTTTAACGAAGAGACGCAGAATTTTCGAACGCATCTTGAAAGGCCTGCGCCTCTTATTAGCAACTTTACGGCGATGCCTTTGAATCCGAAATTTAGTATACCTCTTTCCACGTCATGTTCTCCTGATATATTGGCCAAAACCTGCGAATATTTTCAGAATGCACAAAATTGCGCTTTGTAACAGGAGATCTAGCCGTTGAAAGAGATGGCACAAAGTAACGTCTCCGGAGAGCAAATCGAAGAGCGTGGAGTGGCGCAGATGTTTCGAGACAGTGACTGTTTAACGAAGAGACGCAGAATTTTCGAACGCCTCTTGAAAGGAATGCGCCTCATATTAGCAACTTTAAAGCGATGCCTTTGAAGCTGAAATGTAGTATACCTCTTTCCACTTCATGTTCTCCTGATATATTGGCCAAAATCTGGCGAAAATTATCAGAATCCACAGAATTGGGCTTTGTAACAGGAGAACATGCCGTCCAAAGGGATGGCACAATGTAACGTCTCCGGAGAGCAAATCAAAGAGGGAGAAGTGGCGCAGATGTTTCGAGACAGTGACTGTTTAACGAAGACACGCAGAATTTTCGAACGCCTCTTGAAAGGCCTGCGCCTCTTATTTGCAACTTTAAGGCGATGCCTTTGAAGCTGAAATTTAGTATACCTCTTTCCACTTCATGTTCTCCTGATATATTGGCCAAATCTGGCGAAAATTTTCAGAACGCACAAAATTGCGCTTTGTAACAGGAGAACATGCCGTCGAAAGGGATGGCACAAAGTAACGTCTCCGGAGAGCAAATCAGTGCGCGAGAAGTGGGGCAGAAGTTTCGAGACAGTGACTGTTTAACGAAGAGACGCAGAATTTTCGAACACCTCTTGAATGGCCTGCGCCTCTTATTGGCAACTTTAAGGCGATGCATTTGAAGCTGAAATTTAGTATACCTCTTTCCACTTCATGTTCTCCTGATACATTGGCCCAAATTTGGCGAAAATTTTCAGAATGCACAACATTGGGCTTTGTAACAGGAGAACATGCCGTCGAAAGAGATGGCACAAAGTAACGTCTCCGGAGATCAAATCGAAGAGCGAGGAGTGGCGCAGATGTTTCGAGACAGTGACTGTTTAACGAAGAGACGCAGAATTTTCGAACGCCTCTTGAAAGGCCTCCGCCTCTTATTTCCAACTTTAAGGCGATGCCTTTGAAGCTGAAATTTAGTATACCTCTTTCCACTTCATGTTCTCCTCATACATTGGCCAAAATTTGGCCAAAATTTTCAGAATGCACAAAATTGGGCTTTGTAACTGGAGAACATGCCGTCGAAAGGGATGGCACAAAGTAACGTCTCCGGAGAGCAAATCAAAGAGCGAGAAGTGGCGCAGATGTTTCGAGACAGTGACTGTTTAACGAAGAGACGCAGAATTTTCGAATGCATCTTGAAAGGCCTGCGCCTCTTATTAGCAACTTTACGGCGATGCCTTTGAAGCTGAAATTTAGTATACCTCATTCCACTTCATGTTCTCCTGATATATTGGCCAAAACCTGCGAATATTTTCAGAATGCACAAAATTGCGCTTTGTAACAGGAGATCATGCCCTTGAAAGAGATGGCACAAAGTAACGTCTCCGGAGAGCAAATCAATGAGCGAGAAGTGGCGCATGTGTTTCGAGACAGTGACTGTATAACGAAGAGACGCAGAATTTTCGAACCCCTCTTGAAAGGCCTGCGCCTCTTATTGGCAACTTTAAGGCGATGCGTTTGAAGCTGAAATTTAGTGTACCTTTTTCCACTTCATGTTCTCCTGATATATTGGCCAAAATTAGGTGAAAATTTCGAGAATGCACAAAATTGGGCTTTGTAACAGGAGAACATGCCGTCGAAAGATATGGCACAAAGTAACGTCTCCGGAAAGCAAATCAAAGAGCGAGAAGTGGCGCAGATGTTTCGAGACTGCGACTGTTTAACGAAGAGACGCAGAATTTTCGAACACCTCTTGAAAGGCCTGCGCCTCTTATTGGCAACTTTATGGCGATGCATTTGAAGCTGAAATTTAGTATACCTCTTTCCACTTCATGTTCTCATGATACATTGGCCAAAATCTGGCGAAAATTTTCAGAACGCACAAAATTGCGCTTTGTAACAGGAGAACATGCCGTCGAAAGGGATGGCACAAAGTAACGTCTCCGGAGAGCAAATCAGTGCGCGAGAAGTGGGGCAGAAGTTTCGAGACAGTGACTGTTTAACGAAGAGACGCAGAATTTTCGAACGCCTCTTGAAAGGAATGCGCCTCATATTAGCAACTTTAAAGCGATGCCTTTGAAGCTGAAATTTAGTGTACCTCTTTCCACTTCATGTTCTCATGATACATTGGCCAAAATCTGCGAATATTTTCAGAATGCTCAAAATTGCGCTTTTTAACAGGAGATCATGCCGTTGAAAGAGATGGCACAAAGTAACGTCTCCGGAGAGCAAATCAATGAGCGAGAAGTGGCGCATGTGTTTCGAGACAGTGACTGTATAACGAAGAGACGCACAATTTTCGAAACCCTCTTGAAAGGCCTGCGCCTCTTATTGGCAACTTTAAGGTGATGCATTTGAAGCTGAAATTTAGTATACCTCTTTCCACTTCATGTTCTCATGATAAATTGGCCAAAATCTGGCGAAAATTTTCAGAACGCACACAATTGCGCTTTGTAACAGGAGAACATGCCGTCGAAAGGGATGGCACAAAGTAGCGTCTCCGGAGAGCAAATCAGTGAGCGAGAAGTGGGGCAGAAGTTTCGAGACAGTGACTGTTTAACGAAGAGACGCAGAATTTTCGAACGCCTCTTGAAAGGAATGCGCCTCATATTAGCAACTTTAAAGCGATGCCTTTGAAGCTGAAATTTAGTGTACCTCTTTCCACTTCATGTTCTCATGATACATTGGCCAAAATCTGCGAATATTTTCAGAATGCTCAAAATTGCGCTTTTTATCAGGAGATCATGCCGTTGAAAGAGATGGCACAAAGTAACGTCTCCGGAGAGCAAATCAATGAGCGAGAATTGGCGCATGTGTTTCGAGACAGTGACTGTATAACGAAGAGACGCAGAATTTTCGAACCCCTCTTGAAAGGCCTGCGCCTCTTATTGGCAACTTTAAGGTGATGCATTTGAAGCTGAAATTTAGTATACCTCTTTCCACTTCCTGTTCTCATGATAAATTGGCCAAAACCTGCGAATATTTTCAGAATGCACAAAATTGCGCTTTTTAACAGGAGATCATGTCGTTGAAAGAGATGGCACAAAGTAACGTCTCCATAGAGCAACTCAAAGAGCGAGGAGTGGCGCAGATGTTTCGAGACAGTGACTGTTTAACGAAGAGACGCAGAATTTTGGAACGCCTCCTGAGAGGCCTGCGCCTCTTATTAGCAACTTTAAGGCGATGCCTTTGAAGCTGAAATTTAGTATACCTCTTTCCACATCATGTTCTCCTCATACATTGGCCCAAATTTGGCGAAAATTTTCAGAATGCACAACATTGGGCTTTGTAACAGGTGAACATGCCGTCGAAAGGGATGGCACAAAGTAACGTCTCCGGAGAGCAAATCAGTGAGCGAGAAGTGGGGCAGAAGTTTCGAGACAGTGACTGTTTAACGAAGAGACGCAGAATTTTCGAACGCCTCTTGAAAGGAATGCGCCTCATATTAGCAACTTTAAAGCGATGCCTTTGAAGCTGAAATTTAGTGTACCTCTTTCCACTTCATGTTCTCCTCATACATTGGCCAAAATTTGGCCAAAATTTTCAGAATGCACAAAATTGGGCTTTGTAACAGGAGAACATGCCGTCGAAAGGGATGGCACAAAGTAACGTCTCCGGAGAGCAAATCAGTGAGCGAGAAGTGGGGCAGAAGTTTCGAGACAGTGACTGTTTAACGAAGAGACGCAGAATTTTCGAACGCCTCTTGAAAGGAATGCGCCTCATATTAGCAACTTTAAAGCGATGCCTTTGAAGCTGAAATTTAGTATACCTCTTTCCACTTCATGTTCTCATGATATATTGGCCAAAATCTGGCGAAAATTTTCAGAACGCACAAAATTGCGCTTTGTAACCGGAGAACATGCCGTCGAAAGGGATGGCACAAAGTAACGTCTCCGGAGAGCAAATCAGTGCGCGAGAAGTGGGGCAGAAGTTTCGAGAAAGTGACTGTATAACGAAGAGACGCAGAATTTTCGAACCCCTCTTGAAAGGCCTGCGCCTCTTATTGGCAACTTTAAAGCGATGCCTTTGAAGCTGAAATTTAGTGTACCTCTTTCCACTTCATGTTCTCCTCATACATTGGCCAAAATTTGGCCAAAATTTTCAGAATGCACAAAATTGGGCTTTGTAACCGGAGAACATGCCGTCGAAAGGGATGGCACAAAGTAACGTCTCCGGAGAGCAAATCAAAGAGCGAGAAGTGGCGCAGATGTTTCGAGACAGTGACTGTATAACGAAGAGACGCAGAATTTTCGAACCCCTCTTGAAAGGCCTGCGCCTCTTATTAGCAACTTGACGGAGATGCCTTTGAAGCTGAAATTTAGTATACCTCATTCCACTTCATGTTCTCCTGATATATTGGCCAAAACCTGCGAATATTTTCAGAATGCCCAAAATTGCGCTTTTTAACAGGAGATCATGCCGTTGAAAGAGATGGCACAAAGTAACGTCTCCGGAGAGCAAATCAATGAGCGAGAAGTGGCGCATGTGTTTCGAGACTGCGACTGTTTAACGAAGAGACGCAGAATTTTCGAACACCTCTTGAAAGGCCTGCGCCTCTTATTGGCAACTTTAAGGCGATGCATTTGAAGCTGAAATTTAGTATACCTCTTTTGACTTCATGTTCTCATGATGTATTGGCCAAAATCTGGCGAAAATTTTCAGAATGCACAAAATTGGGCTTTGTAACAGGAGAACATGCCGTCGAAAGAGATGGCACAAAGTAACGTCTCCGGAGAGCAAATCAAAGAGCGAGATGTGGCGCAGATGTTTCGAGACAGTGACTGATTAACGAAGAGACGCAGAATTTTCGAACGCCTCTTATTTGCAACTTTAAGCCGATGCATTTGAAGCTGAAATTTAGTATACCTCTTTCGACTTCATGTCCTCCTGATATATTGACCAAAATATGGCGAAAATTTTCAGAATGCACAAAATTGGGCATGTAACAGGAGAACATGCCGTCGAAAGAGATGGCACAAAGTAACGTCTCCGGAAAGCAAATCAAAGAGCGAGAAGTGGCGCAGATGTTTCGAGACAGTGACTGTTTAACGAAGAGACGCAGAATTTTCGAACGCCTCTTGAAAGGCCTGCGCCTCTTATTTGCAACTTTAAGGCGATGCCTTTGAAGCTGAAATTTAGTATACCGCTTTCCACTTCATGTTCTCCTGATATATTGGCCAGAATCTAGCGAAAATTTTCAGAATGCACAAAATTGGGCTTTGTAACAGGAGAACATGCCGTCGAAAGGGATGGCACAAAGTAACGTCTCCGGAGAGCAAATCAGTGCGCGAGAAGTGGGGCAGAAGTTTCGAGAAAGTGACTGTTTAACGAAGAGACGCAGAATTATCGAACGCCTCTTGAAAGGAATGCGCCTCATATTAGCAACTTTAAAGCGATGCATTTGAAGCTGAAATTTAGTATACCTCTTTCCACTTCATGTTCTCCTGATATATTGGCCAAAATTAGGCGAAAATTTCGAGAATGCATAAAATTGGGCTTTGTAACAGGAGAACATGCCGTCGAAAGGGATGGCACAAAGTAACGTCTCCGGAGAGCAAATCAAAGAGCGAGAAGTGGCGCAGATGTTTCGAGACAGTGACTGTATAACGAAGAGACGCAGAATTTTCGAACCCCTCTTGAAAGGCCTGCGCCTCTTATTAGCAACTTGACGGAGATGCCTTTGAAGCTGAAATTTAGTATACCTCATTCCACTTCATGTTCTCCTGATATATTGGCCAAAACCTGCGAATATTTTCAGAATGCTCAAAATTGCGCTTTTTAACAGGAGATCATGCCGTTGAAAGAGATGGCACAAAGTAACGTCTCCGGAGAGCAAATCAATGAGCGAGAAGTGGCGCATGTGTTTCGAGACAGTGACTGTATAACGAAGAGACGCAGAATTTTCGAACCCCTCTTGAAAGGCCTGCGCCTCTTATTGGCAACTTTAAGGTGATGCATTTGAAGCTGAAATTTAGTATACCTCTTTCCACTTCATGTTCTCATGATAAATTGGCCAAAATCTGGCGAAAATTTTCAGAACGCACAAAATTGCGCTTTGTAACAGGAGAACATGCCGTCGAAAGGGATGGCACAAAGTAACGTCTCCGGAGAGCAAATCAGTGAGCGAGAAGTGGGGCAGAAGTTTCGAGACATTGACTGTATAACGAAGAGACGCAGAATTTTCGAACGCCTCTTGAAAGGAATGCGCCTCATATTAGCAACTTTAAAGCGATGCGTTTGAAGCTGAAATTTAGTATACCTCTTTCCACTTCATGTTCTCATGATATATTGGCCAAAATCTGGCGAAAATTTTCAGAACGCACAAAATTGCGCTTTGTAACAGGAGAACATGCCGTCGAAAGGGATGGCACAAAGTAACGTCTCCGGAGAGGAAATCAGTGCGCGAGAAGTGGGGCAGAAGTTTCGAGAAAGTGACTGTTTAACGAAGAGACGCAGAATTTTCGAACACCTCTCGAATGGCCTGCGCCTCTTATTGGCAACTTTAAGGCGATGCATTTGAAGCTGAAATTTAGTATACCTCTTTCCACTTCATGTTCTCATGATATATTGGTCAAAATCTGGCGAATATTTTCAGAATGCACAAAATTGCGCTTTGTAACAGGAGATCATGCCGTTGAAAGAGATGGCACAAAGTAACGTCTCCGGAGAGCAAATCGAAGAGCCAGGAGTGGCGCAGATGTTTCGAGACAGTGACTGTTTAACGAAGAGACGCAGAATTTTCTAACGCCTCTTGAAAGGCCTCCGCCTGTTATTTCCAACTTTAAGTCGA